>NW_027480081.1:0-41199 GCF_051014685.1 Ptiloglossa arizonensis | reverse complement strand
GTATTACATATAACCTATAACGTATAACGTATCACGTATAACCTATATTGTGTAACGTCTAACGTATAACGAATGACGTATAACGTATAATGTATAACGTATAACGTATAACGTATAACGTATAACGTATAACGTGTAACGTCTAACGTATAATGTATGACGTATAACGTATAACGTATAACGTATAACGTATAACGTATAACGTATAACGTACAACGTATAACGTATTACGTATAACGTATAAACGATATAACGTATAACGTATAACGTATAACGTATAACGTTTAACGTATAACGTATAACGTATAACGTATAACGTATAACGTATAACGTATAACGTATAACGTATAACGTATTACGTATACCGTATCACCTATAAGGAACGACCTCTAACGTATAACGTATTACGTATAACGTATAACGTATAACGTATAACGTATAAAGTATAACGTATAACGTATAACGTATAACGTATAAGGTATAACGTATAACGTATAACGTATAACGTATAACGTATAACGTATAACGTATAACGTATAACGTATAACGTATAACGTATAACGTATCACGTATAACCTATATTGTGTAACGTCTAACGTATAACGAATGACGTATAACGTATAATGTATAACGTATAACGTATAACGTATAACGTATAACGTATAACGTGTAACGTCTAACGTATAATGTATGACGTATAACGTATAACGTATAACGTATAACGTATAACGTATAACGTATAACGTACAACGTATAACGTATTACGTATAACGTATAAACGATATAACGTATAACGTATAACGTATAACGTATAACGTATAACGTATAACGTATAACGTATAACGTATAACGTATAACGTGTAACGTATAACGTATAACGTATAACGTATTACGAATAACGTATAACGTATAACGTATAACGTATAACGTATAACGTATATCGTATAACGTATAACGTATAACGTATAACGTATAACGTATAACGTATAACGTATAACGTATATCGTATAACGTATAACGTATAACGTGTAACGTATAACGTATAACGTATAACGTATAACGTGTAACGTCTAACGTATAACGTATAACGTATAACGTATAACGTATAACGTATAACGTATAACGTATAACGTATAACGTATAACGTATAACGTATTACGTATAACGTATAAACGATATAACGTATAACGTATAACGTATAACGTATAACGTATAACGTATAACGTATAACGTATAACGTATAACGTATAACGTATAACCTATATTGTGTAACGTCTAACGTATAACGTATAACCTATATTGTGTAACGTCTAACGTATAACGAATGACGTATAACGTATAACGTATGACGTATAACGTATAACGTATAACGTGTAACGTCTAACGTATAATGAATGACGTATAACGTATAACGTATAACGTATAACGTATAACGTATAACGTATAACGTACAACGTATAACGTATAGCGTATAACGTATAAGGTATAACGCATAACGTATAACGTATAACGTATAACGTTTAACGTATAACGTATAACGTATAACGTATTACGTATAACCTATAACGTATAACGTATCACGTATAACCTATATTGTGTAACGTCTAACGTATAACGAATGACGTATAACGTATAATGTATAACGTATAACGTATAACGTATAACGTATAACGTATAACGTGTAACGTCTAACGTATAATGTATGACGTATAACGTATAACGTATAACGTATAACGTATAACGTATAACGTATAACGTACAACGTATAACGTATTACGTATAACGTATAAACGATATAACGTATAACGTATAACGTATAACGTATAACGTTTAACGTATAACGTATAACGTATAACGTATAACGTATAACGTATAACGTATAACGTATAACGTATAACGTATTACGTATACCGTATCACCTATAAGGAACGACCTCTAACGTATAACGTATTACGTATATCGTATAACGTATAACGTATAACGTATAAAGTATAACGTATAACGTATAACGTATAACGTATAAGGTATAACGTATAACGTATAACGTATAACGTATAACGTATAACGTATAACGTATAACGTATAACGTATAACGTATAACGTATCACGTATAACCTATATTGTGTAACGTCTAACGTATAACGAATGACGTATAACGTATAATGTATAACGTATAACGTATAACGTATAACGTATAACGTATAACGTGTAACGTCTAACGTATAATGTATGACGTATAACGTATAACGTATAACGTATAACGTATAACGTATAACGTATAACGTACAACGTATAACGTATTACGTATAACGTATAAACGATATAACGTATAACGTATAACGTATAACGTATAACGTATAACGTATAACGTATAACGTATAACGTATAACGTATAACGTGTAACGTATAACGTATAACGTATAACGTATTACGAATAACGTATAACGTATAACGTATAACGTATAACGTATAACGTATATCGTATAACGTATAACGTATAACGTATAACGTATAACGTATAACGTATAACGTATAACGTATATCGTATAACGTGTAACGTATAACGTGTAACGTATAACGTATAACGTATAACGTATAACGTGTAACGTCTAACGTATAACGTATAACGTATAACGTATAACGTATAACGTATAACGTATAACGTATAACGTATAACGTATAACGTATAACGTATTACGTATAACGTATAAACGATATAACGTATAACGTATAACGTATAACGTACAACGTATAACGTATAGCGTATAACGTATAACGTATAACGTATAACGTATAACGTATAACGTATAACGTATAACGTATAACGTATAACGTATAACGTATAACGTATAACGTATAACGTATAACGTATAACGTATAACGTATAACGTATAACGTATAACGTATAACGTATAACGTATAACGTATAACGTATAACGTATAACCTATATTGTGTAACGTCTAACGTATAACGTATAACCTATATTGTGTAACGTCTAACGTATAACGAATGTGGTATAACGTATAACGTATGACGTATAACTTATAACGTATAACGTGTAACGTCTAACGTATAATGAATGACGTATAACGTATAACGTATAACGTATAACGTATAACGTATAACGTACAACGTATAACGTATAGCGTATAACGTATAACGTATAACGCATAACGTATAACGTATAACGTATAACGTTTAACGTATAACGTATAACGTATAACGTATTACGTATAACCTATAACGTATAACGTATCACGTATAACCTATATTGTGTAACGTCTAACGTATAACGAATGACGTATAACGTATAATGTATAACGTATAACGTATAACGTATAACGTATAACGTATAACGTGTAACGTCTAACGTATAATGTATGACGTATAACGTATAACGTATAACGTATAACGTATAACGTATAACGTATAAGGTACAACGTATAACGTATTACGTATAACGTATAAACGATATAACGTATAACGTATAACGTATAACGTATAACGTATAACGTTTAACGTATAACGTATAACGTATAACGTATAACGTATAACGTATAACGTATAACGTATAACGTATAACGTATAACGTATTACGTATAACGTATCACCTATAAGGAACGACCCTCTAACGTATAACGTATTACGTATAACGTATAACGTATAACGTATAACGTATAAAGTATAACGTATAACGTATAACGTATAACGTATAAGGTATAACGTATTACGTATAACGTATAACGTATAACGTATAACGTATAACGTATAACGTATAACGTATAACGTATAACGTATAACGTATCACGTATAACCTATATTGTGTAACGTCTAACGTATAACGAATGACGTATAACGTATAATGTATAACGTATAACGTATAACGTATAACGTATAACGTATAACGTGTAACGTCTAACGTATAATGTATGACGTATAACGTATAACGTATAACGTATAACGTATAACGTATAACGTATAACGTACAACGTATAACGTATTACGTATAACGTATAAACGATATAACGTATAACGTATAACGTATAACGTATAACGTATAACGTATAACGTATAACGTATAACGTATAACGTATAACGTATAACGTATAACGTGCAACGTATAACGTATAACGTATAACGTATTACGTATAACGTATAACGTATAACGTATAACGTATAACGTATAACGTATAACGTATGACGTATAACGTATAACGTATAACTTATAACGTCTAACGTATAACGTATAACGTATAACGTATAACGTATAACGTATAACCTATATTGTGTAACGTCTAACGTATAACGTATAACGTATAACGTATAACGTATAACGTACAACGTATAACGTATAGCGTATAAACGTATAACGTATAACGCATAACGTATAACGTATAACGTATAACGTATAACGTAAAACGTATAACGTATAACGTATTACGTATAACCTATAACGTATAACGTATAACGTATAACGTATAACGTATAACGTATGACGTATAACGTATAACGTATAACTTATAACGTCTAACGTATAACGTATAACGTATAACGTATAACGTATAACGTATCACGTATAACCTATATTGTGTAACGTCTAACGTATAGCGATAGACGTATAACGTATAATGTATAACGTATAACGTATAACGTATAACGTATAACGTATAACGTATAACGTATAACGTATAACGTATAACGTATAACGTATAACGTATAACGTATAACGTATAACGTATAACGTATAACCTATATTGTGTAACATCTAACGTATAACGAATGACGTATAACGTATATTGTATAACGTATAACGTATAACGTATAACGTATACGTATAACGTATAACGTATAACGTATAACGTATAACGTGTAACGTCTAACGTATAATGTATGTCGTATAACGTATAACGTATAACGTATAACGTATAACGTATAACGTATAACGTATAACGTATAGCGTATAACGTATAACGTATAACGTCTAACGTATAACGTATAACGTATAACGTATAACGTATAACGTATAACGTATAACGTATAAGGTGTAACGTATAACGTATAACGTATAACGTATGACGTATCACCTATAAGGAACGACCTCTAACGTATAACGTATTACGTATAACGTATAACGTATAACGTATAACGTATAACGTATAACGTATAACGTATAACGTATAACGTATAACGTATAACGTATAATGTATAACGTACAACGTATAACGTATTACGTATAACGTATAAACGATATAACGTATAACGTATAACGTGTAACGTATAACGTATAACGTATAACGTATAACGTATAACGTATAACGTATAACGTATAACGTATAACGTATAACGTATAACGTATAACGTATAACGTATTACGTATAACGTATAACGTATAACGTATAACGTATAACGTATAACGTATATCGTATAACGTATAACGTATAACGTATAACGTATAACGTATAACGTATAACGTATAACGAATAACGTATAACGTATAACGTGTAACGTATAACGTATAACGTATAACGTATGACGTATCACCTATAAGGAACGACCTCTAACGTCTAACGTATAACGTATAACGTATGACGTATAACGTATAACGTATAACGTGTAACGTATAACGTATAACGTATAACGTATGACGTATCACCTATAAGGAACGACCTCTAACGTCTAACGTATAACGTATAACGTATGACGTATAACGTATAACGTATAACGTATAACGTATAACGCATAACGTATAACGTATAACGTATGACGTATAACGTATAACGTATAACGTATAACGTATAACGTATAACGTATAACGTATAACGTATAACGTATAGCGTATACGTATAACGTATAACGTATGACGTATAACGTATAACGTATAACGTATAACGTATAACGTATAACGTAACGTATAACGTATAACGTGTAACGTATAACGTATAACGTATAACGTATAACGTATAACGTATAACGCATAACGTATAACGCATTACGCATAACGTATAACGTATAACGTGTAACGTATAACGTAGAACGTAGAACGTGTAACGTATAACGTATAACGTCTAACGTATAATGTATGACGTATAACGTATAACGTATAACGTATAACGTATAACGTATAACGTGTAACGTCTACGTATAATGTATAATGTATGACGTATAACGTATAACGTATAACGTATAACGTATAACGTATAACGTATAACGTATAGCGTATAACGTATAACGTATAACGTATAACGTATAACGTATAACGTATAACGTATAACGTATAACGTATAACGTATAACGTATAACGTATAACGTATAACGTATAACGTATAACGTATAACGTATAACGTATAACGTATAACGTATAACGTATAACGTGTAACGTCTAACGTATAATGTATGACGTATAACGTATAACGTATAACGTATAACGTATAACGTATAACGTACAACGTATAACGTATAGCGTATAACGTATAACGTATAACGTATAACGTATAACGTATAACGTATAACGTATAACGTATAACGTATAACGTATAACGTATAACGTATAACGTATAACGTATAACGTATAACGTATAACGTATAACGTATAACGTATAACCTATATTGTGTAACGTCTAACGTATAACGTATAACCTATATTGTGTAACGTCTAACGTATAACGAATGACGTATAACGTATAACGTATGACGTATAACGTATAACGTAATAACGTGTAACGTCTAACGTATAATGAATGACGTATAACGTATAACGTATAACGTATAACGTATAACGTATAACGTATAACGTACAACGTATAACGTATAGCGTATAACGTATAACGTATAACGCATAACGTATAAACGTATAACGTATAACGTTTAACGTATAACGTATAACGTATAACGTATTACGTATAACCTATAACGTATAACGTATCACGTATAACCTATATTGTGTAACGTCTAACGTATAACGAATGACGTATAACGTATAATGTATAACGTATAACGTATAACGTATAACGTATAACGTATAACGTGTAACGTCTAACGTATAATGTATGACGTATAACGTATAACGTATAACGTATAACGTATAACGTATAACGTATAAACGTACAACGTATAACGTATTACGTATAACGTATAAACGATAAAACGTATAACGTATAACGTATAACGTATAACGTTTAACGTATAACGTATAACGTATAACGTATAACGTATAACGTATAACGTATAACGTATAACGTATAACGTATTACGTATACCGTATCACCTATAAGGAACGACCTCTAACGTATAACGTATTACGTATAACGTATAACGTATAACGTATAACGTATAAAGTATAACGTATAAACGTATAACGTATAACGTATAAGGTATAACGTATAACGTATAACGTATAACGTATAACGTATAACGTATAACGTATAACGTATAACGTATAACGTATAACGTATAACGTATCACGTATAACCTATATTGTGTAACGTCTAACGTATAACGAATGACGTATAACGTATAATGTATAACGTATAACGTATAACGTATAACGTATAACGTATAACGTGTAACGTCTAACGTATAATGTATGACGTATAACGTATAACGTATAACGTATAACGTATAACGTATAACGTATAACGTACAACGTATAACGTATTACGTATAACGTATAAACGATATAACGTATAACGTATAACGTATAACGTATAACGTATAACGTATAACGTATAACGTATAACGTATAACGTATAACGTGTAACGTATAACGTATAACGTATAACGTATTACGAATAACGTATAACGTATAACGTATAACGTATAACGTATAACGTATATCGTATAACGTATAACGTATAACGTATAACGTATAACGTATAACGTATAACGTATAACGTATATCGTATAACGTATAACGTATAACGTGTAACGTATAACGTATAACGTATAATGTATAACGTGTAACGTCTAACGTATAACGTATAACGTATAACGTATAACGTATAACGTATAACGTATAACGTATAACGTATAACGTATAACGTATAACGTATTACGTATAACGTATAAACGATATAACGTATAACGTATAACGTATAACGTATAACGTATAACGTATAACGTATAACGTATAACGTATAACGTATAACGTATAACCTATATTGTGTAACGTCTAACGTATAACGTATAACCTATATTGTGTAACGTCTAACGTATAACGAATGACGTATAACGTATAACGTATGACGTATAACGTATAACGTATAACGTGTAACGTCTAACGTATAATGAATGACGTATAACGTATAACGTATAACGTATAACGTATAACGTATAACGTATAACGTACAACGTATAACGTATAGCGTATAACGTATAACGTATAACGTATAACGCATAACGTATAACGTATAACGTATAACGTTTAACGTATAACGTATAACGTATAACGTATTACGTATAACCTATAACGTATAACGTATCACGTATAACCTATATTGTGTAACGTCTAACGTATAACGAATGACGTATAACGTATAATGTATAACGTATAACGTATAACGTATAACGTATAACGTATAACGTGTAACGTCTAACGTATAATGTATGACGTATAACGTATAACGTATAACGTATAACGTATAACGTATAACGTATAACGTACAACGTATAACGTATTACGTATAACGTATAAACGATATAACGTATAACGTATAACGTATAACGTATAACGTTTAACGTATAACGTATAACGTATAACGTATAACGTATAACGTATAACGTATAACGTATAACGTATAACGTATTACGTATACCGTATCACCTATAAGGAACGACCTCTAACGTATAACGTATTACGTATATCGTATAACGTATAACGTATAACGTATAAAGTATAACGTATAACGTATAACGTATAACGTATAAGGTATAACGTATAACGTATAACGTATAACGTATAACGTATAACGTATAACGTATAACGTATAACGTATAACGTATAACGTATCACGTATAACCTATATTGTGTAACGTCTAACGTATAACGAATGACGTATAACGTATAATGTATAACGTATAACGTATAACGTATAACGTATAACGTATAACGTATAACGTGTAACGTCTAACGTATAATGTATGACGTATAACGTATAACGTATAACGTATAACGTATAACGTATAACGTATAACGTACAACGTATAACGTATTACGTATAACGTATAAACGATATAACGTATAACGTATAACGTATAACGTATAACGTATAACGTATAACGTATAACGTATAACGTATAACGTATAACGTGTAACGTATAACGTATAACGTATAACGTATAACGTATAACGTATAACGTATAACGTATTACGTATAACGTATAAACGATATAACGTATAACGTATAACGTATAACGTACAACGTATAACGTATAGCGTATAACGTATAACGTATAACGTATAACGTATAACGTATAACGTATAACGTATAACGTATAACGTATAACGTATAACGTATAACGTATAACGTATAACGTATAACGTATAACGTATAACGTATAACGTATAACGTATAACGTATAACGTATAACGTATAACGTATAACGTATAACGTATAACCTATATTGTGTAACGTCTAACGTATAACGTATAACCTATATTGTGTAACGTCTAACGTATAACGAATGTGGTATAACGTATAACGTATGACGTATAACTTATAACGTATAACGTGTAACGTCTAACGTATAATGAATGACGTATAACGTATAACGTATAACGTATAACGTATAACGTATAACGTACAACGTATAACGTATAGCGTATAACGTGTAACGTATAACGCATAACGTATAACGTATAACGTATAACGTTTAACGTATAACGTATAACGTATAACGTATTACGTATAACCTATAACGTATAACGTATCACGTATAACCTATATTGTGTAACGTCTAACGTATAACGAATGACGTATAACGTATAATGTATAACGTATAACGTATAACGTATAACGTATAACGTATAACGTGTAACGTCTAACGTATAATGTATGACGTATAACGTATAACGTATAACGTATAACGTATAACGTATAACGTATAAGGTACAACGTATAACGTATTACGTATAACGTATAAACGATATAACATATAACGTATAACGTATAACGTATAACGTATAACGTTTAACGTATAACGTATAACGTATAACGTATAACGTATAACGTATAACGTATAACGTATAACGTATAACGTATAACGTATTACGTATAACGTATCACCTATAAGGAACGACCTCTAACGTATAACGTATTACGTATAACGTATAACGTATAACGTATAACGTATAAAGTATAACGTATAACGTATAACGTATAACGTATAAGGTATAACGTATTACGTATAACGTATAACGTATAACGTATAACGTATAACGTATAACGTATAACGTATAACGTATAACGTATAACGTATCACGTATAACCTATATTGTGTAACGTCTAACGTATAACGAATGACGTATAACGTATAATGTATAACGTATAACGTATAACGTATAACGTATAACGTATAACGTGTAACGTCTAACGTATAATGTATGACGTATAACGTATAACGTATAACGTATAACGTATAACGTATAACGTATAACGTACAACGTATAACGTATTACGTATAACGTATAAACGATATAACGTATAACGTATAACGTATAACGTATAACGTATAACGTATAACGTATAACGTATAACGTATAACGTATAACGTATAACGTATAACGTGCAACGTATAACGTATAACGTATAACGTATTACGTATAACGTATAACGTATAACGTATAACGTATAACGTATAACGTATGACGTATAACGTATAACGTATAACTTATAACGTCTAACGTATAACGTATAACGTATAACGTATAACGTATAACGTATAACCTATATTGTGTAACGTCTAACGTATAACGTATAACGTATAACGTATAACGTATAACGTATAACGTACAACGTATAACGTATAGCGTATAACGTATAACGTATAACGCATAACGTATAACGTATAACGTATAACGTATAACGTATAACGTAAAACGTATAACGTATAACGTATTACGTATAACCTATAACGTATAACGTATAACGTATAACGTATAACGTATAACGTATGACGTATAACGTATAACGTATAACTTATAACGTCTAACGTATAACGTATAACGTATAACGTATAACGTATAACGTATCACGTATAACCTATATTGTGTAACGTCTAACGTATAGCGATAGACGTATAACGTATAATGTATAACGTATAACGTATAACGTATAACGTATAACGTATAACGTATAACGTATAACGTATAACGTATAACGTATAACGTATAACGTATAACGTATAACGTATAACGTATAACGTATAACCTATATTGTGTAACATCTAACGTATAACGAATGACGTATAACGTATATTGTATAACGTATAACGTATAACGTATAACGTATAACGTATAACGTATAACGTATAACGTATAACGTATAACGTATAACGTATAACGTATAACGTATAATGTATAACGTACAACGTATAACGTATTACGTATAACGTATAAACGATATAACGTATAACGTATAACGTGTAACGTATAACGTATAACGTATAACGTATAACGTATAACGTATAACGTATTACGTATAACGTATAACGTATAACGTATAACGTATAACGTATAACGTATAACGTATAACGTATAAGGTACAACGTATAACGTATTACGTATAACGTATAAACGATATAACGTATAACGTATAACGTATAACGTATAACGTATAACGTTTAACGTATAACGTATAACGTATAACGTATAACGTATAACGTATAACGTATAACGTATAACGTATAACGTATAACGTATTACGTATAACGTATCACCTATAAGGAACGACCTCTAACGTATAACGTATTACGTATAACGTATAACGTATAACGTATAACGTATAAAGTATAACGTATAACGTATAACGTATAACGTATAAGGTATAACGTATTACGTATAACGTATAACGTATAACGTATAACGTATAACGTATAACGTATAACGTATAACGTATAACGTATAACGTATCACGTATAACCTATATTGTGTAACGTCTAACGTATAACGAATGACGTATAACGTATAATGTATAACGTATAACGTATAACGTATAACGTATAACGTATAACGTGTAACGTCTAACGTATAATGTATGACGTATAACGTATAACGTATAACGTATAACGTATAACGTATAACGTATAACGTACAACGTATAACGTATTACGTATAACGTATAAACGATATAACGTATAACGTATAACGTATAACGTATAACGTATAACGTATAACGTATAACGTATAACGTATAACGTATAACGTATAACGTATAACGTGCAACGTATAACGTATAACGTATAACGTATTACGTATAACGTATAACGTATAACGTATAACGTATAACGTATAACGTATGACGTATAACGTATAACGTATAACTTATAACGTCTAACGTATAACGTATAACGTATAACGTATAACGTATAACGTATAACCTATATTGTGTAACGTCTAACGTATAACGTATAACGTATAACGTATAACGTATAACGTACAACGTATAACGTATAGCGTATAACGTATAACGTATAACGCATAACGTATAACGTATAACGTATAACGTATAACGTAAAACGTATAACGTATAACGTATTACGTATAACCTATAACGTATAACGTATAACGTATAACGTATAACGTATAACGTATGACGTATAACGTATAACGTATAACTTATAACGTCTAACGTATAACGTATAACGTATAACGTATAACGTATAACGTATCACGTATAACCTATATTGTGTAACGTCTAACGTATAGCGATAGACGTATAACGTATAATGTATAACGTATAACGTATAACGTATAACGTATAACGTATAACGTATAACGTATAACGTATAACGTATAACGTATAACGTATAACGTATAACGTATAACGTATAACGTATAACGTATAACCTATATTGTGTAACATCTAACGTATAACGAATGACGTATAACGTATATTGTATAACGTATAACGTATAACGTATAACGTATAACGTATAACGTATAACGTATAACGTATAACGTATAACGTGTAACGTCTAACGTATAATGTATGTCGTATAACGTATAACGTATAACGTATAACGTATAACGTATAACGTATAACGTATAGCGTATAACGTATAACGTATAACGTCTAACGTATAACGTATAACGTATAACGTATAACGTATAACGTATAACGTATAACGTATAAGGTGTAACGTATAACGTATAACGTATAACGTATGACGTATCACCTATAAGGAACGACCTCTAACGTATAACGTATTACGTATAACGTATAACGTATAACGTATAACGTATAACGTATAACGTATAACGTATAACGTATAACGTATAACGTATAACGTATAATGTATAACGTACAACGTATAACGTATTACGTATAACGTATAAACGATATAACGTATAACGTATAACGTGTAACGTATAACGTATAACGTATAACGTATAACGTATAACGTATAACGTATAACGTATAACGTATAACGTATAACGTATAACGTATAACGTATAACGTATTACGTATAACGTATAACGTATAACGTATAACGTATAACGTATAACGTATATCGTATAACGTATAACGTATAACGTATAACGTATAACGTATAACGTATAACGTATAACGAATAACGTATAACGTATAACGTGTAACGTATAACGTATAACGTATAACGTATGACGTATCACCTATAAGGAACGACCTCTAACGTCTAACGTATAACGTATAACGTATGACGTATAACGTATAACGTATAACGTGTAACGTATAACGTATAACGTATAACGTATGACGTATCACCTATAAGGAACGACCTCTAACGTCTAACGTATAACGTATAACGTATGACGTATAACGTATAACGTATAACGTATAACGTATAACGCATAACGTATAACGTATAACGTATGACGTATAACGTATAACGTATAACGTATAACGTATAACGTATAACGTATAACGTATAACGTATAACGTATAGCGTATAACGTATAACGTATAACGTATGACGTATAACGTATAACGTATAACGTATAACGTATAACGTATAACGTATAACGTATAACGTATAACGTGTAACGTATAACGTATAACGTATAACGTATAACGTATAACGTATAACGCATAACGTATAACGCATTACGCATAACGTATAACGTATAACGTGTAACGTATAACGTAGAACGTAGAACGTGTAACGTATAACGTATAACGTCTAACGTATAATGTATGACGTATAACGTATAACGTATAACGTATAACGTATAACGTATAACGTACAACGTATAACGTATAGCGTATAACGTATAACGTATAACGCATAACGTATAACGTATAACGTATAACGTATAACGTATAATGTATAACGTATAACGTATTACGTATAACCTATAACGTATAACGTATAACGTATAACGTATAACGTATAACGTATGACGTATAACGTATAACGTATAACTTATAACGTCTAACGTATAACGTATAACGTATAACGTATAACGTATAACGTATCACGTATAACCTATATTGTGTAACGTCTAACGTATAGCGATAGACGTATAACGTATAATGTATAACGTATAACGTATAACGTATAACGTATAACGTATAACGTATAACGTATAACGTATTACGTATAACGTATAACGTATAACGTATAACGTATAACGTATAACGTATATCGTATAACGTATAACGTATAACGTATAACGTATAACGTATAACGTATAACGTATAACGAATAACGTATAACGTATAACGTGTAACGTATAACGTATAACGTATAACGTATGACGTATCACCTATAAGGAACGACCTCTAACGTCTAACGTATAACGTATAACGTATGACGTATAACGTATAACGTATAACGTATAACGTATAACGCATAACGTATAACGTATAACGTATGACGTATAACGTATAACGTATAACGTATAACGTATAACGTATAACGTATAACGTATAACGTATAACGTATAGCGTATAACGTATAACGTATAACGTATGACGTATAACGTATAACGTATAACGTATAACGTATAACGTATAACGTATAACGTATAACGTATAACGTGTAACGTATAACGTATAACGTATAACGTATAACGTATAACGTATAACGCATAACGTATAACGCATTACGCATAACGTATAACGTATAACGTGTAACGTATAACGTAGAACGTAGAACGTGTAACGTATAACGTATAACGTCTAACGTATAATGTATGACGTATAACGTATAACGTATAACGTATAACGTATAACGTATAACGTACAACGTATAACGTATAGCGTATAACGTATAACGTATAACGCATAACGTATAACGTATAACGTATAACGTATAACGTATAATGTATAACGTATAACGTATTACGTATAACCTATAACGTATAACGTATAACGTATAACGTATAACGTATAACCTATGACGTATAACGTATAACGTATAACTTATAACGTCTAACGTATAACGTATAACGTATAACGTATAACGTATAACGTATCACGTATAACCTATATTGTGTAACGTCTAACGTATAGCGATAGACGTATAACGTATAATGTATAACGTATAACGTATAACGTATAACGTATAACGTATAACGTAAAACGTATAACGTATAACGTATTACGTATAACCTATAACGTATAACGTATAACGTATAACGTATAACGTATAACGTATGACGTATAACGTATAACGTATAACTTATAACGTCTAACGTATAACGTATAACGTATAACGTATAACGTATAACGTATCACGTATAACCTATATTGTGTAACGTCTAACGTATAGCGATAGACGTATAACGTATAATGTATAACGTATAACGTATAACGTATAACGTATAACGTATAACGTATAACGTATAACGTATAACGTATAACGTATAACGTATAACGTATAACGTATAACGTATAACGTATAACCTATATTGTGTAACATCTAACGTATAACGAATGACGTATAACGTATATTGTATAACGTATAACGTATAACGTATAACGTATAACGTATAACGTATAACGTATAACGTATAACGTATAACGTGTAACGTCTAACGTATAATGTATGTCGTATAACGTATAACGTATAACGTATGACGTATAACGTATAACGTATAACGTATAGCGTATAACGTATAACGTATAACGTCTAACGTATAACGTATAACGTATAACGTATAACGTATAACGTATAACGTATAACGTATAAGGTGTAACGTATAACGTATAACGTATAACGTATGGCGTATCACCTATAAGGAACGACCTCTAACGTATAACGTATTACGTATAACGTATAACGTATAACGTATAACGTATAACGTATAACGTATAACGTGTAACGTATAACGTATAACGTATAACGTATAATGTATAACGTACAACGTATAACGTATTACGTATAACGTATAAACGATATAACGTATAACGTGTAACGTATAACGTATAACGTATAACGTATAACGTATAACGTATAACGTATAACGTATAACGTATAACGTATAACGTATAACGTATAACGTATAACGTATTACGTATAACGTATAACGTATAACGTATAACGTATAACGTATAACGTATATCGTATAACGTATAACGTATAACGTATAACGTATAACGTATAACGTATAACGTATAACGTATAACGTATAACGTATAACGTATAACGTGTAACGTATAACGTATAACGTATAACGTATGACGTATCACCTATAAGGAACGACCTCTAACGTCTAACGTATAACGTATAACGTATGACGTATAACGTATAACGTATAACGTATAACGTATAACGTATAACGTATAACGTATAACGTATAACGTATAGCGTATAACGTATAACGTATAACGTATGACGTATAACGTATAACGTATAACGTATAACGTATAACGTATAACGTATAACGTATAACGTATAACGTGTAACGTATAACGTATAACGTATAACGTATAACGTATAACGTATAACGCATAACGTATAACGCATTACGCATAACGTATAACGTATAACGTGTAACGTATAACGTAGAACGTAGAACGTGTAACGTATAACGTATAACGTCTAACGTATAATGTATGACGTATAACGTATAACGTATAACGTATAACGTATAACGTATAACGTACAACGTATAACGTATAGCGTATAACGTATAACGTATAACGCATAACGTATAACGTATAACGTATAACGTATAACGTATAACGTATAATGTATAACGTATAACGTATTACGTATAACCTATAACGTATAACGTATAACGTATAACGTATAACGTATAACGTATGACGTATAACGTATAACGTATAACTTATAACGTCTAACGTATAACGTATAACGTATAACGTATAACGTATAACGTATAACGTATCACGTATAACCTATATTGTGTAACGTCTAACGTATAGCGATAGACGTATAACGTATAATGTATAACGTATAACGTATAACGTATAACGTATAACGTATAACGTATAACGTATAACGTATAACGTATAACGTATAACGTATAACGTATAACGTATAACGTATACCGTATAACGTATAACCTATATTGTGTAACATCTAACGTATAACGAATGACGTATAACGTATATTGTATAACGTATAACGTATAACGTATAACGTATAACGTATAACGTATAACGTATAACGTGTAACGTATAACGTGTAACGTCTAACGTGTAATGTATGACGTATAACGTATAACGTATAACGTATAACGTATAACGTATAACGTATAACGTATAGCGTATAACGTATAACGTATAACGTATAACGTATAACGTATAACGTATAACGTATAACGTATAACGTATAACGTATAACGTATAACGTATAACGTATAACGTATAACGTATAACGTATAACGTATAACGTATAACGTATAACGTATAACGTATAACGTATAAGGTATAACGTACAACGTATAACGTATAACCTATATTGTGTAACGTCTAACGTATAACGAATGACGTATAACGTATAACGTATAACGTATAACGTATAACGTATAACGTATAACGTATAACGTATAACGTATAACGTATAACGTATAACGTATAACGTATAACGTATAACGTATAACGTATAACGTATAACGTATAACGTATGACGTATCACCTATAAGGAACGACCTCTAACGTATAACGTATTACGTATAACGTATAACGTATAACGTATAACGTATAACGTATAACGTATAACGTATAACGTATAACGTATAACGTATAACGTATGACGTATAACGTATAAGGTATAACGTATAACGTATAACGTATAACGTATAACGTATTACGTATAACGTATAACGTATAACGTATAACGTATAACGTATGACGTATAACGTATAACGTATAACTTATAACGTCTAACGTATAACGTATAACGTATGACGTATAACGTATAACGTATAACGTATAACGTATGACGTATAACGTATAACGTATAACGTATAACGTACAACGTATAACGTATAGCGTATAACGTATAACGTATAACGTATAACGTATAACGTATAACGTATAACCTATATTGTGTAACATCTAACGTATAACGAATGACGTATAACGTATATTGTATTATATAACGTATAACGTATAACGTATAACGTATAACGTATAACGTATAACGTATAACGTATAACGTATAACGTATAACGTATAACGTGTAACGTCTAACGTATAATGTATGACGTATAACGTATAACGTATAACGTATAACGTATAACGTATAACGTATAACGTATAACGTAAAACGTATAACGTATAACGTATAACGTATAACGTATAACGTATAACCTATATTGTGTAACGTCAAACGTATAACGAATGACGTATAACGTATAACGTATAACGAATAACGTATAACGTATAACGTATAACGTATAACGTATAACGTATAACGTATAACGTATAACGTATAACGTATAACGTATAACGTATAACGTATAACGTATAACGTATAACGTATAACGTATAACGTATAACGTATAACGTATAACGTATAACGTATAACGTATAACGTATAACGTATAACGTATAACGTATAACGTATAACGTATAACGTATAACGTATCACGTATAACCTACATTGTGTAACGTCTAACGTATAACGATAGACGTATAACGTATAATGTATAACGTATAACGTATAACGTATAACGTATAACGTATAACGTATAACGTCTAACGTATAACGTATAACGTATAACGTATAACGTATAACGTATAACGTATAACGTATAACGTATAACGTATAACGTATAACGTATAACGTATAACGTATAACCTATATTGTGTAACATCTAACGTATAACGAATGACGTATAACGTATGTTGTATAACGTATAACGTATAACGTATAACGTATAACGTATAACGTATAACGTATAACGTATAACGTATAACGTATAACGTATAACGTATAACGTATAACGTATAACCTATATTGTGTAACATCTAACGTATAGCGAATGAAGTATAACGTATATTGTATAACGTATACCGTATAACATATAACGTATAACGTATAACGTATAACGTATAACGTATAACGTATAACGTATAACGTATAACCTATAACGTATATTCTATAACGTATAACGTATAACGTATAACGTATAACGTATAACGTATAACGTATAATGTATAACGTATAACGTATAACGTATAACGTATAACGTACAACGTATAACGTATAACGTATAACGTATAACGTATAACGTATAACGTATAACGTATAACGTATAACGTATAACGTATAACGTATAACGTATAACGTATAACGTATAACGTACAACGTATAACGTATAACCTATATTGTGTAACGCCTAACGTATAACGAATGACGTATAACGTATAACGTATAACGTATAACGTATAACGTATAATGTATAACGTATAACGTATAACGTATAACGTATAACGTACAACGTATAACGTATAACGTATAACGTATAACGTATAACGTATAACGTGCAACGTATAACGTATAACGTATAACGTAGAACGTATAACATATAACGTATGACGTATCACGAATAAGGTATGACCTATAACGTATAACGTATAACGTATAACGTAGAACGTATAACGTATAACGTATGACGTATCACGAATAAGGTATGACCTATAACGTATAACGTATAACGTATAACGTATGACGCATAACGTATAACGTATGACGTATAACGTATAACGTATAACTTATAACGTCTAACGTCTAACGTATAACGTATAACGTATGACGTATAACGTATAACGTATAACGTATAACGTATAACGTATAACGTATAACGTATAACGTATAACGTATAACGTATAACGTATAACGTATAACGTGTAACGTCTAACGTATAATGTATGACGTATAACGTATAACGTATAACGTATAACGTATAACGTACAACGTATAACGTATAGCGTATAACGTATAACGTATAACGCATAACGTATAACGTATAACGTATAACGTATAACGTATAATGTATAACGTATAACGTATTACGTATAACCTATAACGTATAACGTATAACGTATAACGTATAACGTATAACGTATGACGTATAACGTATAACGTATAACTTATAACGTCTAACGTATAACGTATAACGTATAACGTATAACGTATAACGTATCACGTATAACCTATATTGTGTAACGTCTAACGTATAGCGATAGACGTATAACGTATAATGTATAACGTATAACGTATAACGTATAACGTATAACGTATAACGTATAACGTATAACGTATAACGTATAACGTATAACGTATAACGTATAACGTATAATGTATAACGTATAACGTATAACCTATATTGTGTAACATCTAACGTATAACGAATGACGTATAACGTATATTGTATAACGTATAACGTATAACGTATAACGTATAACGTATAACGTATAACGTATAACGTATAACGTATAACGTGTAACGTATAACGTGTAACGTCTAACGTGTAATGTATGACGTATAACGTATAACGTATAACGTATAACGTATAACGTATAACGTATAACGTATAGCGTATAACGTATAACGTATAACGTATAACGTATAACGTATAACGTATAACGTATAACGTATAACGTATAACGTATAACGTATAACGTATAACGTATAACGTATAACGTATAACGTATAACGTATAACGTATAACGTATAACGTATAACGTATAACGTATAACGTACAACGTATAACGTATAACCTATATTGTGTAACGTCTAACGTATAACGAATGACGTATAACGTATAACGTATAACGTATAACGTATAACGTATAACGTATAACGTATAACGTATAACGTATAACGTATAACGTATAACGTATAACGTATAACGTATAACGTATGACGTATCACCTATAAGGAACGACCTCTAACGTATAACGTATTACGTATAACGTATAACGTATAACGTATAACGTATAACGTATAACGTATAACGTATAACGTATAACGTATAACGTATAACGTATGACGTATAACGTATAAGGTATAACGTATAACGTATAACGTATAACGTATAACGTATTACGTATAACGTATAACGTATAACGTATAACGTATAACGTATAACGTATAACGTATAACGTATAACGTATAACGTATAACGTATAACGTATGACGTATAACGTATAAGGTATAACGTATAACGTATAACGTATAACGTATAACGTATAACGTATAACGTATAACGTGTAACGTATAACGTACAACGTATAACGTATAACGTATAACGTATAACGTATAACGTATAACGTATAACGTATAACGTATAACGTATAACGTATAACGTATAACGTATAACGTATAACGTGTAACGTATAACGTATAACGTATAACGTATGACGTATCACCTATAAGGAACGACCTCTAACGTATAACGTACTACGTATAACGTATAACGTATAACGTATAACGTATAACGTATAACGTATAACGTATAACGTATAACGTATGACGTATCACCTATAAGGAACGACCTCTAACGTATAACGTACTACGTATAACGTATAACGTATAACGTATAACGTATAACGTATAACGTATAACGTATAACGTATAACGTATAAGGTATAACGTATAAGGTATAACGTATAACGTATAACGTATAACGTATAACGTATAACGTATAACGTATAACGTATAACGTATAACGTACAACGTATAACCTATATTGTGTAACGTCTAACGTATAACGTATAACCTATATTGTGTAACGTCTAACGTATAACGAATGACGTATAACGTATAACGTATAACGTATAACGTATAACGTATAACGTATAACGTATAACGTATAACGTATAACGTATAACGTATAACGTATAACGTATAACGTATAACGTATAACGTATAACGTATAACGTATAACGTATAACGTATAACGTATAACGTATAACGTATAACGTATAACGTATAACGTATAACGTATAACGTATAACGTATAACGTATAACGTATAACGTATAACGTATAACGTATAACGTATAACGTACAACGTATAACGTATAACGTATAACGTATAACGTATAACGTATAACGTATAACGTATAACGTATAGCGTATAACGTATAACGTATAACGTCTAACGTATAACGTATAACGTATAACGTATAACGTATAACGTATAACGTATAACGTATAAGGTGTAACGTATAACGTATAACGTATAACGTATGACGTATCACCTATAAGGAACGACCTCTAACGTATAACGTATTACGTATAACGTATAACGTATAACGTATAACGTATAACGTATAACGTATAACGTATAACGTATAACGTATAAGGTATAACGTATAACGTATAACGTACAACGTATAACGTATAACGTATAACGTATAACGTATAATGTATAACGTATAACGTATAACGTATAACGTATAACGTATAACGTATAACGTATAACGTATAACGTGTAACGTATAACGTATAACGTATAACGTATGACGTATCACCTATAAGGAACGACCTCTAACGTCTAACGTATAACGTATAACGTATGACGTATAACGTATAACGTATAACGTATAACGTGTAACGTCTAACGTATAATGTATGACGTATAACGTATAACGTATGACGTATCACGAATAAGGTATGACCTATAACCTATAACGTATAACGTATAACGTAGAACGTATAACGTATAACGTATGACGTATCACGAATAAGGTATGACCTATAACGTATAACGTATAACGTATAACGTATGACGCATAACGTATAACGTATGACGTATAACGTATAAGGTATAACGTATAACGTATAACGTATAACGTATAACGTATAACGTATAACGTATAACGTATAACGTATAACGTACAACGTATAACGTATAACGTATAACGTATAACGTATAACGTATAACGTATAACGTATAACGTATAACGTATAACGTATAACGTATAACGTATAACGTGTAACGTATAACGTATAACGTATAACGTATGACGTATCACCTATAAGGAACGACCTCTAACGTATAACGTACTACGTATAACGTATAACGTATAATGTATAACGTATAACGTATAACGTATAACGTATAACGTATAACGTATAAGCTATAACGTATAAGGTATAACGTATAACGTATAACGTATAACGTATAACGTTTAACGTATAACGTATAACGTATAATGTATAACGTACAACGTATAACGTATAACGTATAACGTATAACGTATAACGTATAACGTATAACGTATAACGTATAACGTATATCGTATAACGTATAACGTATAACGTATAACGTATAACGTATAACGTATAACGTATAACGTATTACGTATAACCTATAACGTATAACGTATAACGTATAACGTATAACGTATAACGTATAACGTATGACGTATAACGTATAACGTATAACTTATAACGTCTAACGTATAACGTATAACGTATGACGTATAACGTATAACGTATAACGTGTAACGTCTAACGTATAATGAATGACGTATAACCTATATTGTGTAACATCTAACGTATAACGAATGACGTATAACGTATATTGTATAACGTATAACGTATAACGTATAACGTATAACGTATAACGTATAACGTATAACGTATAACGTGTAACGTATAACGTGTAACGTCTAACGTGTAATGTATGACGTATAACGTATAACGTATAACGTATAACGTATAACGTATAACGTATAACGTATAGCGTATAACGTATAACGTATAACGTATAACGTATAACGTATAACGTATAACGTATAACGTATAACGTATAACGTATAACGTATAACGTATAACGTATAACGTATAACGTATAACGTATAACGTATAACGTATAACGTATAACGTATAACGTATAACGTATAACGTATAACGTACAACGTATAACGTATAACCTATATTGTGTAACGTCTAACGTATAACGAATGACGTATAACGTATAACGTATAACGTATAACGTATAACGTATAACGTATAACGTATAACGTATAACGTATAACGTATAACGTATAACGTATAACGTATAACGTATAACGTATAACGTATAACGTATAACGTATAACGTATGACGTATCACCTATAAGGAACGACCTCTAACGTATAAGGTATAACGTATAACGTATAACGTATAACGTATAACGTATAACGTATAACGTATAACGTATAACGTATAACGTACAACGTATAACGTATAACGTATAACGTATAACGTATAACGTATAACGTATAACGTATAACGTATAACGTATAACGTATAACGTATAACGTATAAGGTATAACGTATAAGGTATAACGTATAACGTATAACGTATAACGTATAACGTTTAACGTATAACGTATAACGTATAATGTATAACGTACAACGTATAACGTATAACGTGTAACGTATAACGTATAACGTATAACGTATGACGTATCACCTATAAGGAACGACCTCTAACGTATAACGTACTACGTATAACGTATAACGTATAACGTATAACGTATAACGTATAACGTATAACGTATAACGTATAACGTATGACGTATCACCTATAAGGAACGACCTCTAACGTATAACGTACTACGTATAACGTATAACGTATAACGTATAACGTATAACGTATAACGTATAACGTATAACGTATAAGGTATAACGTATAAGGTATAACGTATAACGTATAACGTATAACGTATAACGTATAACGTATAACGTATAACGTATAACGTATAACGTATAACGTACAACGTATAACCTATATTGTGTAACGTCTAACGTATAACGTATAACCTATATTGTGTAACGTCTAACGTATAAGGAATGACGTATAACGTATAACGTATAACGTATAACGTATAACGTATAACGTATAACGTATAACGTATAACGTATAACGTATAACGTATAACGTATAAGGTATAACGTATAACGTATAACGTATAACGTATAACGTATAACGTATAACGTATAACGTATAACGTATAACGTATAACGTATAACGTATAACGTATAACGTATAACGTATAACGTATAACGTATAACGTATAACGTACAACGTATAACGTATAACGTATAACGTATAACGTATAACGTATAACGTATAACGTATAACGTATAGCGTATAACGTATAACGTATAACGTATAACGTATAACGTATAACGTATAACGTATAAGGTGTAACGTATAACGTATAACGTATAACGTATGACGTATCACCTATAAGGAACGACCTCTAACGTATAACGTATTACGTATAACGTATAACGTATAACGTATAACGTATAACGTATAACGTATAACGTATAACGTATAAGGTATAACGTATAACGTATAACGTACAACGTATAACGTATAACGTATAACGTATAACGTATAATGTATAACGTATAACGTATAACGTATAACGTATAACGTATAACGTATAACGTATAACGTATAACGTATAACGTATAACGTATAACGTACAACGTATAACGTATAACGTATAACGTATAACGTATAACGTATAACGTATAACGTATAACGTATAGCGTATAACGTATAACGTATAACGTATAACGTATAACGTATAACGTATAACGTATAAGGTGTAACGTATAACGTATAACGTATAACGTATGACGTATCACCTATAAGGAACGACCTCTAACGTATAACGTATTACGTATAACGTATAACGTATAACGTATAACGTATAACGTATAACGTATAACGTATAACGTATAAGGTATAACGTATAACGTATAACGTACAACGTATAACGTATAACGTATAACGTATAACGTATAATGTATAACGTATAACGTATAACGTATAACGTATAACGTATAACGTATAACGTATAACGTATAACGTGTAACGTATAACGTATAACGTATAACGTATGACGTATCACCTATAAGGAACGACCTCTAACGTCTAACGTATAACGTATAACGTATGACGTATAACGTATAACGTATAACGTATAACGTGTAACGTCTAACGTATAATGTATGACGTATAACGTATAACGTATGACGTATCACGAATAAGGTATGACCTATAACCTATAACGTATAACGTATAACGTAGAACGTATAACGTATAACGTATGACGTATCACGAATAAGGTATGACCTATAACGTATAACGTATAACGTATAACGTATGACGCATAACGTATAACGTATGACGTATAACGTATAAGGTATAACGTATAACGTATAACGTATAACGTATAACGTATAACGTATAACGTATAACGTATAACGTACAACGTATAACGTATAACGTATAACATATAACGTATAACGTATAACGTATAACGTATAACGTATAACGTATAACGTATAACGTATAACGTATAACGTGTAACGTATAACGTATAACGTATAACGTATGACGTATCACCTATAAGGAACGACCTCTAACGTATAACGTACTACGTATAACGTATAACGTATAATGTATAACGTATAACGTATAACGTATAACGTATAACGTATAACGTATAAGGTATAACTTATAAGGTATAACGTATAACGTATAACGTATAACGTATAACGTTTAACGTATAACGTATAACGTATAATGTATAACGTACAACGTATAACGTATAACGTATAACGTATAACGTATAACGAATAACGTATAACGTATAACGTATAACGTATATCGTATAACGTATAACGTATAACGTATAACGTATAACGTATAACGTATAACGTATTACGTATAACCTATAACGTATAACGTATAACGTATAACGTATAACGTATAACGTATGACGTATAACGTATAACGTATAACTTATAACGTCTAACGTATAACGTATAACGTATGACGTATAACGTATAACGTATAACGTGTAACGTCTAACGTATAATGAATGACGTATAACGTATAACGTATAACGTATAACGTATAACGTATAACGTACAACGTATAACGTATAGCGTATAACGTATAACGTATAACGCATAACGTATAACGTATAACGTATAACGTATAACGTATAACGTATAACGTATAACGTATAACGTATTACGTATAACCTATAACGTATAACGTATAACGTATAACGTATAACGTATAACGTATGACGTATAACGTATAACGTATAACTTATAACGTCTAACGTATAACGTATAACGTATAACGTATAACGTATCACGTATAACCTATATTGTGTAACGTCTAACGTATAGCGATAGACGTATAACGTATAATGTATAACGTATAACGTATAACGTATAACGTATAACGTATAACGTATAACGTATAACGTATAACGTATAACGTATAACGTATAACGTATAACGTATAACGTATAACGTATAACGTATAACGTATAACGTATAACGTACAACGTATAACGTATAGCGTATAACGTATAACGTATAACGCATAACGTATAACGTATAACGTATGACGTATAACGTATAACGTATAACGTGTAACGTCTAACGTATAATGAATGACGTATAACGTATAACGTATAACGTATAACGTATAACGTATAACGTACAACGTATAACGTATAGCGTATAACGTATAACGTATAACGCATAACGTATAACGTATAACGTATAACGTATAACGTATGACGTATAACGTATAACGTATAACTTATAACGTCTAACGTATAACGTATAACGTATGACGTATAACGTATAACGTATAACGTGTAACGTATAACGTATAACGTATAACGTATAACGTATAACGTATAACGTATAACGTATAACGTATGACGTATAACGTATAACGTATAACGTGTAACGTCTAACGTATAATGAATGACGTATAACGTATAACGTATAACGTATAACGTATAACGTATAACGTACAACGTATAACGTATAGCGTATAACGTATAACGTATAACGTATAACGTATAACGTATAACGTATAACGTATAACGTATAACGTATAACGTATAACGTATAACGTATAACGTATAACGTATAACGTATAACGTATAACGTATTACGTATAACCTATAACGTATAACGTATAACGTATAACGTATAACGTATAACGTATGACGTATAACGTATAACGTATAACTTATAACGTCTAACGTATAACGTATAACGTATAACGTATAACGTATCACGTATAACCTATATTGTGTAACGTCTAACGTATAGCGATAGACGTATAACGTATAATGTATAACGTATAACGTATAACGTATAACGTATAACGTATAACGTATAACGTATAACGTATAACGTATAACGTATAACGTATAACGTATAACGTATAACGTATAACGTATAACGTATAACGTATAACGTATAACGTACAACGTATAACGTATAGCGTATAACGTATAACGTATAACGCATAACGTATAACGTATAACGTATGACGTATAACGTATAACGTATAACGTGTAACGTCTAACGTATAATGAATGACGTATAACGTATAACGTATAACGTATAACGTATAACGTATAACGTACAACGTATAACGTATAGCGTATAACGTATAACGTATAACGCATAACGTATAACGTATAACGTATAACGTATAACGTATGACGTATAACGTATAACGTATAACTTATAACGTCTAACGTATAACGTATAACGTATGACGTATAACGTATAACGTATAACGTGTAACGTATAACGTATAACGTATAACGTATAACGTATAACGTATAACGTATAACGTATAACGTATGACGTATAACGTATAACGTATAACGTGTAACGTCTAACGTATAATGAATGACGTATAACGTATAACGTATAACGTATAACGTATAACGTATAACGTACAACGTATAACGTATAGCGTATAACGTATAACGTATAACGCATAACGTATAACGTATAACGTATAACGTATAACGTATAACGTATAACGTATAACGTATAACGTATTACGTATAACCTATAACGTATAACGTATAACGTATAACGTATAACGTATAACGTATGACGTATAACGTATAACGTATAACGTATAACGTATAACGTATAACGTATGACGTATAACGTATAACGTATAACTTATAACGTCTAACGTATAACGTATAACGTATAACGTATAACGTATCACGTATAACCTATATTGTGTAACGTCTAACGTATAGCGATAGACGTATAACGTATAATGTATAACGTATAACGTATAACGTATAACGTATAACGTATAACGTATAACGTATAACGTATAACGTATAACGTATAACGTATAACGTATGACGTATAACGTATAACGTATAACTTATAACGTCTAACGTATAACGTATAACGTATGACGTATAACGTATAACGTATAACGTGTAACGTCTAACGTATAATGAATGACGTATAACGTATAACGTATAACGTATAACGTATAACGTATAACGTACAACGTATAACGTATAGCGTATAACGTATAACGTATAACGCATAACGTATAACGTATAACGTATAACGTATAACGTATAACGTATAACGTATAACGTATAACGTATTACGTATAACCTATAACGTATAACGTATAACGTATAACGTATAACGTATAACGTATGACGTATAACGTATAACGTATAACTTATAACGTCTAACGTATAACGTATAACGTATAACGTATAACGTATCACGTATAACCTATATTGTGTAACGTCTAACGTATAGCGATAGACGTATAACGTATAATGTATAACGTATAACGTATAACGTATAACGTATAACGTATAACGTATAACGTATAACGTATAACGTATAACGTATAACGTATAACGTATAACGTATAACGTATAACGTATAACGTATAACGTATAACGTATAACGTATAACGTATAACGTATAACGTATAACGTATAACCTATATTGTGTAACATCTAACGTATAACGAATGACGTATAACGTATATTGTATTATATAACGTATAACGTATAACGTATAACCTATAACGTATAACGTATATCGTATAACCTATAACGTATAACGTATATCGTATAACGTATAACGTATAACGTATAACGTGTAACGTCTAACGTATAATGTATGACGTATAACGTATAACGCATAACGTATAACGTATAACGTATAACGTATAACGTATAGCGTATAACGTATAACGTATAACGTATAACGTATAACGTATAACGTATAACGTATAACGTATAACGTATAACGTATAACGTATAACCTATATTGTGTAACGTCTAACGTATAACCTATATTGTGTAACGTCTAACGTATAACGAATGACGTATAACGTATAACGTATAGCGTATAACGTATAACGTATAACGTATAACGTATAACGTATAACGTATAACGTATAACGTATAACGTATAACGTAGAACGTATAACGTATAACGTATAACGTATAACGTATAACGTATAACGTATAACGTATAACGTATAACGTATAACGTACAACGTATAACGTATAACGTATAACGTATAACGTATAACGTATAACGTATAACGTATAACGTATAACGTATAACGTATAACGTATATCGTATAACGTATAACGTATAACGTATAACGTATAACGTATTACGTATAACCTATAACGTATAACGTATAACGTATAACGTATAACGTATAACGTATGACGTATAACGTATAACGTATAACTTATAACGTCTAACGTATAACGTATAACGTATGACGTATAACGTATAACGTATAACGTGTAACGTCTAACGTATAATGAATGACGTATAACGTATAACGTATAACGTATAACGTATAACGTATAACGTACAACGTATAACGTATAGCGTATAACGTATAACGTATAACGCATAACGTATAACGTATAACGTATAACGTATAACGTATAACGTATAACGTATAACGTATAACGTATTACGTATAACCTATAACGTATAACGTATAACGTATAACGTATAACGTATAACGTATGACGTATAACGTATAACGTATAACTTATAACGTCTAACGTATAACGTATAACGTATAACGTATAACGTATCACGTATAACCTATATTGTGTAACGTCTAACGTATAGCGATAGACGTATAACGTATAATGTATAACGTATAACGTATAACGTATAACGTATAACGTATAACGTATAACGTATAACGTATAACGTATAACGTATAACGTATAACGTATAACGTATAACGTATAACGTATAACGTATAACGTATAACGTATAACGTATAACGTATAACCTATATTGTGTAACATCTAACGTATAACGAATGACGTATAACGTATATTGTATTATATAACGTATAACGTATAACGTATAACGTACAACGTATAACGTATAGCGTATAACGTATAACGTATAACGCATAACGTATAACGTATAACGTATAACGTATAACGTATAACGTAAAACGTATAACGTATAACGTATTACGTATAACCTATAACGTATAACCTATAACGTATAACGTATAACGTATAACGTATGACGTATAACGTATAACGTATAACTTATAACGTCTAACGTATAACGTATAACGTATAACGTATAACGTATAACGTATCACGTATAACCTATATTGTGTAACGTCTAACGTATAGCGATAGACGTATAACGTATAATGTATAACGTATAACGTATAACGTATAACGTATAACGTATAACGTATAACGTATAACGTATAACGTATAACGTATAACGTATAACGTATAACGTATAACGTATAACGTATAACGTATAACGTATAACGTATAACGTATAACGTATAACGTATAACCTATATTGTGTAACATCTAACGTATAACGAACGACGTATAACGTATATTGTATAACGTATAACGTATAACGTATAACGTATAACGTATAACGTATAACGTAAAACGTATAACGTATAACGTATAACGTGTAACGTCTAACGTATAATGTATGTCGTATAACGTATAACGTATAACGTATAACGTATAACGTATAACGTATAACGTATAGCGTATAACGTATAACGTATAACGTCTAACGTATAACGTATAACGTATAACGTATAACGTATAACGTATAACGTATAACGTATAAGGTGTAACGTATAACGTATAACGTATAACGTATGACGTATCACCTATAAGGAACGACCTCTAACGTATAACGTATTACGTATAACGTATAACGTATAACGTATAACGTATAACGTATAACGTATAACGTATAACGTATAACGTATAACGTATAACGTATAACGTATAACGTATAACGTATAATGTATAACGTACAACGTATAACGTATTACGTATAACGTATAAACGATATAACGTATAACGTATAACGTATAACGTATAACGTATAACGTATAACGTATAACGTATAACGTATAACGTATAACGTATAACGTATAACGTATAACGTATAACGTATAACGTATAACGTATAACGTATAACGTATAACGTGTAACGTATAACGTATAACGTATAACGTATGACGTATCACCTATAAGGAACGACCTCTAACGTCTAACGTACAACGTATAACGTATGACGTATAACGTATAACGTATAACGTATAACGTATAACGTATAACGTATAACGTATAACGTATAACGTATAACGTATAACGTATAGCGTATAACGTATAACGTATAACGTATGACGTATAACGTATAACGTATAACGTATAACGTATAACGTATAACGTATAACGTATAACGTATAACGTGTAACGTATAACGTATAACGTATAACGTATGACGTATCACCTATAAGGAACGACCTCTAACGTCTAACGTACAACGTATAACGTATGACGTATAACGTATAACGTATAACGTATAACGTATAACGTATAACGTATAACGTATAACGTATAACGTATAACGTATAACGTATAACGTATAACGTGTAACGTATAACGTATAACGTATAACGTATGACGTATCACCTATAAGGAACGACCTCTAACGTCTAACGTACAACGTATAACGTATGACGTATAACGTATAACGTATAACGTATAACGTATAACGTATAACGCATAACGTATAACGCATTACGCATAACGTATAACGTATAACGTGTAACGTATAACGTAGAACGTAGAACGTAGAACGTGTAACGTATAACGTATAACGTGTAACATATAACGTATAACGTATAACGTAGAACGTATAACGTATAACGTATGACGTATCACGAATAAGGTATGACCTATAACGTATAACGTATAACGTATAACGTATGACGTATAACGTATAACGTATGACATATAACGTATAACGTATAACGTATAACGTATAACGTATAACGTATAACTTATATCGTATAACGTATAACGTATGACGTATAACGTATAACGTATTACGTATAACGTATAAACGATATAACGTATAACGTATAACGTATAACGTATAACGTATAACGTATAACGTATAACGTATAACGTATAACGTATAACGTATAACGTATAACGTATAACGTATAACGTATAACGTATAACGTAGAACGTAGAACGTATAACGTATAACGTATAACGTATAACGTATAACGTATATCGTATAACGTATAACGTATAACGTATAACGTATAACGTATAACGTATAACGTATAACGTATAACGTGTAACGTATAACGTATAACGTATAACGTATGACGTATCACCTATAAGGAACGACCTCTAACGTATAACGTATTACGTATAACGTATAACGTATAACGTATAACGTATAACGTATAACGTATAACGTATAACGTATAACGTATGACGTATAACGTATAAGGTATAACGTATAACGTATAACGTATAACGTATAACGTATAACGTATAACGTATAACGTATAACGTATAACGTACAACGTATAACGTATAACGTATAACGTATAACGTATAACGTATAACGTATAACGTATAACGTATAACGTATAACGTATAACGTATAACGTATAACGTATAACGTATAACGTATAACGTGTAACGTATAACGTATAACGTATAACGTATGACGTATCACCTATAAGGAACGACCTCTAACGTCTAACGTATAACGTATAACGTATGACGTATAACGTATAACGTATAACGTATAACGTGTAACGTCTAACGTATAATGTATGACGTATAACGTATAACGTATGACGTATCACGAATAAGGTATGACCTATAACCTATAACGTATAACGTATAACGTAGAACGTATAACGTATAACGTATGACGTATCACGAATAAGGTATGACCTATAACGTATAACGTATAACGTATAACGTATGACGCATAACGTATAACGTATGACGTATAACGTATAACGTATAACTTATAACGTCTAACGTATAACGTATAACGTATGACGTATAACGTATAACGTATAACGTATAACGTATAACGTATAACGTATAGCGTATAACGTATAACGTATAACGTATGACGTATAACGTATGACGTATAACGTATAAGGTATAACGTATAACGTATAACGTATAACGTATAACGTATAACGTATAACGTATAACGTATAACGTATAACGTAGAACGTAGAACGTATAACGTATAACGTATAACGTATAACGTATAACGTATATCGTATAACGTATAACGTATAACGTATAACGTATAACGTATAACGTATAACGTATAACGTATAACGTGTAACGTATAACGTATAACGTATAACGTATGACGTATCACCTATAAGGAACGACCTCTAACGTATAACGTATTACGTATAACGTATAACGTATAACGTATAACGTATAACGTATAACGTATAACGTATAACGTATAACGTATGACGTATAACGTATAAGGTATAACGTATAACGTATAACGTATAACGTATAACGTATAACGTATAACGTATAACGTATAACGTATAACGTAATACGTATAACGTGTAACGTATAACGTATAACGTATAACGTATAACGTATAACGTATAACGCATAACGTATAACGCATAACGCATAACGTATAACGTATAACGTGTAACGTATAACGTAGAACGTAGAACGTGTAACGTATGACGTATCACGAATAAGGTATGACCTATAACCTATAACGTATAACGTATAACGTAGAACGTATAACGTATAACGTATGACGTATCACGAATAAGGTATGACCTATAACGTATAACGTATAACGTATAACGTTTGACGCATAACGTATAACGTATGACGTATAACGTATAACGTATAACTTATAACGTCTAACGTATAACGTATAACGTATGACGTATAACGTATAACGTATAACGTATAACGTATAACGTATAACGTATAGCGTATAACGTATAACGTATAACGTATGACGTATAACGTATAACGTATAACGTAGAACGTAGAACGTATAACGTATAACGTATAACGTATAACGTATAACGTATATCGTATAACGTATAACGTATAACGTATAACGTATAACGTATAACGTATAACGTATAACGTATAACGTGTAACGTATAACGTATAACGTATAACGTATGACGTATCACCTATAAGGAACGACCTCTAACGTATAACGTATTACGTATAACGTATAACGTATAACGTATAACGTATAACGTATAACGTATAACGTATAACGTATAACGTATGACGTATAACGTATAAGGTATAACGTATAACGTATAACGTATAACGTATAACGTATAACGTATAACGTATAACGTATAACGTATAACGTACAACGTATAACGTATAACGTATAACGTATAACGTATAACGTATAACGTATAACGTATAGCGTATAACGTATAACGTATAACGTGTAACGTATAATGTATAACGTATAACGTATAACGTATAACGTATAACGCATAACGTATAACGCATTACGCATAACGTATAACGTATAACGTGTAACGTATAACGTATAACGTATAACGTATAACGTATAACGTATAACGTATAACGTAGAACGTAGAACGTATAACGTATAACGTATAACGTATAACGTATAACGTATATCGTATAACGTATAACGTATAACGTATAACGTATAACGTATAACGTGTAACGTATAACGTATAACGTATAACGTATGACGTATCACCTATAAGGAACGACCTCTAACGTATAACGTATAACGTATAACGTATAACGTATAACGTATAACGTATGACGTATAACGTATAAGGTATAACGTATAACGTATAACGTATAACGTATAACGTATAACGTATAACGTATAACGTATAACGTACAACGTATAACGTATAACGTATAACGTATAACGTATAACGTATAACGTATAACGTATGACGTATAACGTATAACGTATAACGTAGAACGTAGAACGTATAACGTATAACGTATAACGTATAACGTATAACGTATATCGTATAACGTATAACGTATAACGTATAACGTATAACGTATAACGTATAACGTATAACGTATAACGTATAACGTGTAACGTATAACGTATAACGTATAACGTATGACGTATCACCTATAAGGAACGACCTCTAACGTATAACGTATAACGTATGACGTATAACGTATAACGTATAACGTATAACGTATAACGTATAACGTATAACGTATAACGTATAACGTATAACGTATAGCGTATAACGTATAACGTATAACGTATGACGTATAACGTATAACGTATAACGTATAACGCATAACGTATAACGTATAACGTATAACGTATAACGTGTAACGTATAACGTATAACGTATAACGTATAACGTATAACGTATAACGCATAACGTATAACGCATTACGCATAACGTATAACGTATAACGTGTAACGTATAACGTAGAACGTAGAACGTGTAACGTATAACGTATAACGTGTAACATATAACGTATAACGTATAACGTAGAACGTATAACGTATAACGTATGACGTATCACGAATAAGGTATGACCTATAACGTATAACGTATAACGTATAACGTATGACGTATAACGTATAACGTATGACATATAACGTATAACGTATAACGTATAACGTATAACGTATAACGTATAACTTATATCGTATAACGTATAACGTATGACGTATAACGTATAACGTATTACGTATAACGTATAAACAATATAACGTATAACGTATAACGTATAACGTATAACGTATAACGTATAACGTATAACGTATAACGTATAACGTATAACGTATAACGTATAACGTATAACGTATAACGTATAACGTATAACGTAGAACGTAGAACGTATAACGTATAACGTATAACGTATAACGTATAACGTATATCGTATAACGTATAACGTATAACGTATAACGTATAACGTATAACGTATAACGTATAACGTATAACGTGTAACGTATAACGTATAACGTATAACGTATGACGTATCACCTATAAGGAACGACCTCTAACGTATAACGTATTACGTATAACGTATAACGTATAACGTATAACGTATAACGTATAACGTATAACGTATAACGTATAACGTATGACGTATAACGTATAAGGTATAACGTATAACGTATAACGTATAACGTATAACGTATAACGTATAACGTATAACGTATAACGTATAACGTATAAGGTATAACGTATAACGTATAACGTATAACGTATAACGTATAACGTATAACGTATAACGTATAACGTATAACGTATAACGTATAACGTATAACGTATAACGTATAACGTGTAACGTATAACGTATAACGTATAACGTATAACGTATAACGTATAACGCATAACGTATAACGCATTACGCATAACGTATAACGTATAACGTGTAACGTATAACGTAGAACGTAGAACGTGTAACGTATAACGTATAACGTGTAACATATAACGTATAACGTATAACGTAGAACGTATAACGTATAACGTATGACGTATCACGAATAAGGTATGACCTATAACGTATAACGTATAACGTATAACGTATGACGTATAACGTATAACGTATGACATATAACGTATAACGTATAACGTATAACGTATAACGTATAACGTATAACTTATATCGTATAACGTATAACGTATGACGTATAACGTATAACGTATAACGTATAACGTATAACGTATAACGTATAACGTATAACGTATAACGTAGAACGTAGAACGTATAACGTATAACGTATAACGTATAACGTATAACGTATATCGTATAACGTATAACGTATAACGTATAACGTATAACGTATAACGTATAACGTATAACGTATAACGTATAACGTATAACGTGTAACGTATAACGTATAACGTATAACGTATGACGTATCACCTATAAGGAACGACCTCTAACGTATAACGTATTACGTATAACGTATAACGTATAACGTATAACGTATAACGTATAACGTATAACGTATAACGTATAACGTATGACGTATAACGTATAAGGTATAACGTATAACGTATAACGTATAACGTATAACGTATAACGTATAACGTATAACGTATAACGTATAACGTACAACGTATAACGTATAACGTATAACGTATAACGTATAACGTATAACGTATAACGTATAGCGTATAACGTATAACGTATAACGTATAACGTATAACGTATAACGTATAACGTATAAGGTATAACGTATAACGTATAACGTACAACGTATAACGTATAACGTATAACGTATAACGTATAACGTATAACGTATAACGTATAACGTATAACGTATAACGTATAACGTATAACGTATAACGTATAACGTATAACGTATAACGTATAACGTATAAGGTGTAACGTATAACGTATAACGTATAACGTATGACGTATCACCTATAAGGAACGACCTCTAACGTCTAACGTATAACGTATAACGTATGACGTATAACGTATAACGTATAACGTATAACGTGTAACGTCTAACGTATAATGTATGACGTATAACGTATAACGTATGACGTATAACGAATAAGGTATGACCTATAACCTATAACGTATAACGTATAACGTAGAACGTATAACGTATAACGTATGACGTATCACGAATAAGGTGTGACCTATAACGTATAACGTATAACGTATAACGTATGACGCATAACGTATAACGTATGACGTATAACGTATAACGTATAACTTATAACGTCTAACGTATAACGTATAACGTATGACGTATAACGTATAACGTATAACGTATAACGTATAACGTATAACGTATAGCGTATAACGTATAACGTATAACGTATGACGTATAACGTATAACGTATAACGTATAACGTATAACGTATAACGTATAACGTAATACGTATAACGTGTAACGTATAACGTATAACGTATAACGTATAACGTATAACGTATAACGCATAACGTATAACGCATAACGCATAACGTATAACGTATAACGTGTAACGTATAACGTAGAACGTAGAACGTGTAACGTATGACGTATCACGAATAAGGTATGACCTATAACCTATAACGTATAACGTATAACGTAGAACGTATAACGTATAACGTATGACGTATCACGAATAAGGTATGACCTATAACGTATAACGTATAACGTATAACGTATGACGCATAACGTATAACGTATGACGTATAACGTATAACGTATAACTTATAACGTCTAACGTATAACGTATAACGTATGACGTATAACGTATAACGTATAACGTATAACGTATAACGTATAACGTATAGCGTATAACGTATAACGTATAACGTATGACGTATAACGTATAACGTATAACGTAGATCGTAGAACGTATAACGTATAACGTATAACGTATAACGTATAACGTATATCGTATAACGTATAACGTATAACGTATAACGTATAACGTATAACGTATAACGTATAACGTATAACGTGTAACGTATAACGTATAACGTATAACGTATGACGTATCACCTATAAGGAACGACCTCTAACGTATAACGTATTACGTATAACGTATAACGTATAACGTATAACGTATAACGTATAACGTATAACGTATAACGTATAACGTATAACGTATAACGTATGACGTATAACGTATAAGGTATAACGTATAACGTATAACGTATAACGTATAACGTATAACGTATAACGTATAACGTATAACGTATAACGTACAACGTATAACGTATAACGTATAACGTATAACGTATAACGTATAACGTATAACGTATAACGTATAGCGTATAACGTATAACGTATAACGTGTAACGTATAACGTATAACGTATAACGTATAACGTATAACGTATAACGCATAACGTATAACGCATTACGCATAACGTATAACGTATAACGTGTAACGTATAACGTAGAACGTAGAACGTGTAACGTATAACGTATAACGTGTAACATATAACGTATAACGTATAACGTAGAACGTATAACGTATAACGTATGACGTATCACGAATAAGGTATGACCTATAACGTATAACGTATAACGTATAACGTATGACGTATAACGTATAACGTATGACATATAACGTATAACGTATAACGTATAACGTATAACGTATAACGTATAACGTATAACTTATATCGTATAACGTATAACGTATGACGTATAACGTATAACGTATTACGTATAACGTATAAACGATATAACGTATAACGTATAACGTATAACGTATAACGTATAACGTATAACGTATAACGTATAACGTATAACGTATAACGTATAACGTATAACGTATATCGTATAACGTATAACGTATAACGTATAACGTATAACGTATAACGTATAACGTATAACCTATAACGTATAACGTGTAACGTATAA
>NW_027480080.1:0-41203 GCF_051014685.1 Ptiloglossa arizonensis | reverse complement strand
ATACGTTATACGTTATACGTTACTCGTTATACGTTATACGTTATACGTTATACGTTATACGTTATACGTTATACGTTATACGTTATACGTTATACGTTATACGTTATACGTTATACGTTACTCGTTATACGTAATATGTAATACGTTTTACGTTATAAGTAATACGTTATACGTTATACGTTATACGTTATACGTTATACGTTATACGTTATACGTTATACGTTATACGTTATACGTTATACGTTATACGTTATACGTTATACGTTATACGTTATACGTTATACGTTATACGTTATACGTTATACGTTATACGTTATACGTTATACGTTATACGTTATACGGTATACGTTATACGTTATACGTTACTCGTTATACGTAATATGTAATACGTTTTACGTTATAAGTTGTACGTTATACGTTATACGTTATACGTTATACGTTATACGTTATACGTTATACGTTATACGTTATACGTTATACGTTATACGTTATACGTTATACGTTATACGTTATACGGTATACGTTATACGTTATACGTTACTCGTTATACGTAATATGTAATACGTTTTACGTTATAAGTTGTACGTTATACGTTATACGTTGTACGTTATACGTTATACGTTATACGTTATACGTTACTCGTTATACGTTATACGTTATACGTTATACGTTATACGTTATACGTTATACGTTATACGTTATACGTTATACGTTATACGTTATACGTTATACGTTATACGTTATACGTTATACGTTATACGTTATACGTTATACGTTATACGTTATACGTTATACGTTATACGTTATACGTTATACGTTATACGTTATACGTTATACGTTATACGTTATACGTTATACGTTATACGTTATACGGTATACGTTATACGTTATACGTTACTCGTTATACGTAATATGTAATACGTTTTACGTTATAAGTTGTACGTTATACGTTATACGTTATACGTTATACGTTATACGTTATACGTTACTCGTTATACGTTATACGTTATACGTTATACGTTATACGTTATACGTTATACGTTATACGTTATACGTTACTCGTTATACGTAATATGTAATACGTTTTACGTTATAAGTTATACGTTATACGTTATACGTTATACGTTATACGTTATACGTTATACGTTATACGTTATACGTTATACGTTATACGTTATACGTTATACGGTATACGTTATGCGTTATACGTTATACGTTATACGTTATACGTTATACGTTATACGTTTTACGTTTTACGTTATACGTTATACGTTGTACGTTATGCGTTAAACATTATACGTTATACGATATACGTTATACGTTATACGTTATGCGTTATAGCATATACCTTATTCGTTATACGTTATACGTTATACGTTGTACGTTATACGTTATACGTTATACGTTATACGTTACTCGTTATACGTTATACGTTATACGTTATACGTTATACGTTATACGTTATACGTTATACGTTATACGTTATACGTTACTCGTTATACGTAATATGTAATACGTTTTACGTTATAAGTTATACGTTATACGTTATACGTTATACGTTATACGTTATACGTTATACGTTATACGTTATACGTTATACGTTATACGTTATACGTTATACGTTATACGTTATACGTTATACGTTATACGTTATACGTTATACGTTATACGCTATACGTTATACGTTATACGTTTTACGTTATACGTTATACGTTATACGATATATGTTATACGTTATACGTTATACGTTATACGTTATACGTTATACGTTATACGTTATACGTTATACGTTATACGTTATACGTTATACGTTATACGTTATACGTTATACGTTATACGTTATACGTTATACGGTATACGTTATACGTTATACGTTACTCGTTATACGTAATATGTAATACGTTTTACGTTATAAGTTGTACGTTATACGTTATACGTTATACGTTATACGTTATACGTTATGCGTTATAGGATATACGTTATACGTTATACGTTTTACGTTATACGTTATACGTTATACGTTATACGTTATACGTTATACGTTATACGTTATACGTTGTACGTTATACGTTATACGTTATACGTTATATTTTATACGTTATACGGTATACGTTATACGTTATACGTTACTCGTTATACGTAATATGTAATACGTTTTACGTTATAAGTTGTACGTTATACGTTATACGTTATACGTTATACGTTATACGTTATACGTTATACGTTATACGTTATACGTTATACGTTATACGTTATACGTTATACGTTATACGTTATACGTTATACGTTATACGTTATACGTTATACGTTATACGTTATACGTTATACGTTATACGTTATACGTTATACGTTATACGTTATACGTTATACGTTATACGTTATACGTTATACGTTATACGTTATACGTTATACGGTATACGTTATACGTTATACGTTACTCGTTATACGTAATATGTAATACGTTTTACGTTATAAGTTGTACGTTATACGTTATACGTTATACGTTATACGTTATACGTTATACGTTATGCGTTATACGTTATACGTTATACGGTATACGTTATGCGTTATACGTTATACGTTATACGCTATACGTTATACGTTATACGTTTTACGTTATACGTTATACGTTATACGATATACGTTATACGTTATACGTTATGCGTTATAGGATATACGTAATACGTTATACGTTTTACGTTATACGTTATACGTTATACGTTATACGTTATACGTTATACGTTATACGTTATACGTTGTACGTTATACGTTATACGTTATACGTTATACGTTACTCGTTATACGTTATACGTTATACGTTATACGTTATACGTTATACGTTATACGTTATACGTTATACGTTACTCGTTATACGTAATATGTAATACGTTTTACGTTATAAGTAATACGTTATACGTTATACGTTATACGTTATACGTTATACGTTATACGTTATACGTTATACGTTATACGTTATACGTTATACGTTATACGTTATACGTTATACGTTATGCGTTATACGTTATACGTTATACGGTATACGTTATGCGTTATACGTTATACGTTATACGCTATACGTTATACGTTATACGTTTTACGTTATACGTTATACGTTATACGATATACGTTATACGTTATACGTTATGCGTTATAGGATATACGTTATACGTTATACGTTATACGTTATACGTTATACGTTATACGTTATACGTTATACGTTATACGTTGTACGTTATACGTTATACGTTATACGTTATACGTTACTCGTTATACGTTATACGTTATACGTTATACGTTATACGTTATACGTTATACGTTATACGTTATACGTTATACGTTACTCGTTATACGTAATATGTAATACGTTTTACGTTATAAGTTATACGTTATACGTTATACGTTATACGTTATACGTTATACGTTATACGTTATACGTTATACGTTATACGTTATACGTTATACGTTATACGTTATACGGTATACGTTATGCGTTATACGTTTTACGTTATACGTTATACGTTATACGTTATACGTTTTACGTTTTACGTTATACGTTATACGTTATACGATATACGTTATACGTTATACGTTATGCGTTATAGGATATACGTTATACGTTATACGTTATACGTTATACGTTATACGTTATACGTTACTCGTTATACGTAATATGTAATACGTTTTACGTTATAAGTTATACGTTATACGTTATACGTTATACGTTATACGTTATACGTTATATGTTATACGTTATACGTTATACGTTACACGTTATACGTTATACGTTATACGTTATACGTTGTACGTTATACGTTATACGTTATACGTTATACGTTACTCGTTATACGTTATACGTTATACGTTATACGTTATACGTTATACGTTATACGTTATACGTTATACGTTACTCGTTATACGTAATATGTAATACGTTTTACGTTATAAGTTATACGTTATACGTTATACGTTATACGTTATACGTTATACGTTATACGTTATACGTTATACGTTATACGTTATACGTTATACGTTATACGGTATACGTTATGCGTTATACGTTATACGTTATACGTTATACGTTATACGTTATACGTTTTACGTTTTACGTTATACGTTATACGTTGTACGTTATGCGTTAAACATTATACGTTATACGATATACGTTATACGTTATACGTTATGCGTTATAGCATATACCTTATTCGTTATACGTTATACGTTATACGTTGTACGTTATACGTTATACGTTATACGTTATACGTTACTCGTTATACGTTATACGTTATACGTTATACGTTATACGTTATACGTTATACGTTATACGTTATACGTTATACGTTACTCGTTATACGTAATATGTAATACGTTTTACGTTATAAGTTATACGTTATACGTTATACGTTATACGTTATACGTTATACGTTCTACGTTATACGTTATACGTTATACGTTATACGTTATACGTTATACGTTATACGTTATACGTTATACGTTATACGTTATACGCTATACGTTATACGTTATACGTTTTACGTTATACGTTATACGTTATACGATATATGTTATACGTTATACGTTATACGTTATACGTTATACGTTATACGTTATACGTTATACGTTATACGTTATACGTTATACGTTATACGTTATACGTTATACGTTATACGTTATACGTTATACGTTATACGTTATACGGTATACGTTATACGTTATACGTTACTCGTTATACGTAATATGTAATACGTTTTACGTTATAAGTTGTACGTTATACGTTATACGTTATACGTTATACGTTATACGTTATACGTTATACGTTATACGTTATACGTTATACGTTATACGTTATACGTTATACGTTATACGTTATACGTTATACGTTATACGTTATACGTTATACGTTATACGTTATACGTTATACGTTATACGTTATACGTTATACGTTATACGTTATACGTTATACGTTATACGTTATTCGTTATACGTTATACGTTATACGGTATACGTTATACGTTATACGTTACTCGTTATACGTAATATGTAATACGTTTTACGTTATAAGTTGTACGTTATACGTTATACGTTATACGTTATACGTTATACGTTATACGTTATACGTTATACGTTATACGTTATACGTTATACGTTATACGTTATGCGTTATACGTTATACGTTATACGGTATACGTTATGCGTTATACGTTATACGTTATACGCTATACGTTATACGTTATACGTTTTACGTTATACGTTATACGTTATACGATATACGTTATACGTTATACGTTATGCGTTATAGGATATACGTTATACGTTATACGTTATACGTTATACGTTATACGTTATACGTTATACGTTATACGTTATACGTTGTACGTTATACGTTATACGTTATACGTTATACGTTACTCGTTATACGTTATACGTTATACGTTATACGTTATACGTTAAACGTTATACGTTATACGTTATACGTTACTCGTTATACGTAATATGTAATACGTTTTACGTTATAAGTTATACGTTTTACGTTATACGTTATACGTTATACGTTATACGTTATACGTTATACGTTATACGTTATACGTTATACGTTATACGTTATACGTTATACGGTATACGTTATGCGTTATACGTTTTACGTTATACGTTATACGTTATACGTTATACGTTTTACGTTTTACGTTATACGTTATACGTTATACGATATACGTTATACGTTATACGTTATGCGTTATAGGATATACGTTATACGTTATACGTTATACGTTATACGTTATACGTTATACGTTACTCGTTATACGTAATATGTAATACGTTTTACGTTATAAGTTATACGTTATACGTTATACGTTATACGTTATACGTTATACGTTATATGTTATACGTTATACGTTATACGTTATACGTTATACGTTATACGTTATACGTTATACGTTGTACGTTATACGTTATACGTTATACGTTATACGTTACTCGTTATACGTTATACGTTATACGTTATACGTTATACGTTATACGTTATACGTTATACGTTATACGTTACTCGTTATACGTAATACGTTATACGTAATACGTTATACGTTATACGTTATACGTTATACGTTATACGTTATACGTTATACGTTATACGTTATACGTTATACGTTACTCGTTATACGTAATATGTAATACGTTTTACGTTATAAGTTATACGTTATACGTTATACGTTATACGTTATACGTTTTACGTTATACGTTATACGTTATACGATATACGTTATACGTTATACGTTATGCGTTATAGGATATACGTTATACGTTATACGTTATACGTTATACGTTATACGTTATACGTTATACGTTATACGTTATACGTTATACGTTATACGTTGTACGTTATACGTTATACGTTATACGTTATACGTTACTCGTTATACGTTATACGTTATACGTTATACGTTATACGTTATACGTTATACGTTATACGTTATACGTTACTCGTTATACGTAATATGTAATACGTTTTACGTTATAAGTTATACTTTATACGTTATACGTTATACGTTATACGTTATACGTTATACGTTATACGTTATACGTTATACGTTATACGTTATACGTTATACGTTATACGTTATACGCTATACGTTATACGTTATACGTTTTACGTTATACGTTATACGTTATACGATATATGTTATACGTTATACGTTATACGTTATACGTTATACGTTATACGTTATACGTTATACGTTATACGTTATACGTTATACGTTATACGTTATACGTTATACGTTATACGTTATACGTTATACGTTATACGGTATACGTTATACGTTATACGTTACTCGTTATACGTAATATGTAATACGTTTTACGTTATAAGTTGTACGTTATACGTTATACGTTATACGTTATACGTTATACGTTATACGTTATACGTTATACGTTATACGTTATACGTTATACGTTATACGTTATACGTTATACGTTATACGTTATACGTTATACGTTATACGTTATACGTCATACGTTATACGTTATACGTTATACGTTATACGTTATACGTTATACGTTATACGTTATACGTTATACGTTATACGTTATACGTTATACGGTATACGTTATACGTTATACGTTACTCGTTATACGTAATATGTAATACGTTTTACGTTATAAGTTGTACGTTATACGTTATACGTTATACGTTATACGTTATACGTTATACGTTATGCGTTATACGTTATACGTTATACGGTATACGTTATGCGTTATACGTTATACGTTATACGCTATACGTTATACGTTATACGTTTTACGTTATACGTTATACGTTATACGATATACGTTATACGTTATACGTTATGCGTTATAGGATATACGTTATACGTTATACGTTTTACGTTATACGTTATACGTTATACGTTATACGTTATACGTTATACGTTATACGTTATACGTTGTACGTTATACGTTATACGTTATACGTTATACGTTACTCGTTATACGTTATACGTTATACGTTATACGTTATACGTTATACGTTATACGTTATACGTTATACGTTACTCGTTATACGTAATATGTAATACGTTTTACGTTATAAGTAATACGTTATACGTTATACGTTATACGTTATACGTCATACGTTATACGTTATACGTTATACGTTATACGTTATACGTTATACGTTATACGTTATACGTTATGCGTTATACGTTATACGTTATACGGTATACGTTATGCGTTATACGTTATACGTTATACGCTATACGTTATACGTTATACGTTTTACGTTATACGTTATACGTTATACGATATACGTTATACGTTATACGTTATGCGTTATAGGATATACGTTATACGTTATACGTTATACGTTATACGTTATACGTTATACGTTATACGTTATACGTTATACGTTGTACGTTATACGTTATACGTTATACGTTATACGTTACTCGTTATACGTTATACGTTATACGTTATACGTTATACGTTATACGTTATACGTTATACGTTATACGTTACTCGTTATACGTAATATGTAATACGTTTTACGTTATAAGTTATACGTTATACGTTATACGTTATACGTTATACGTTATACGTTATACGTTATACGTTATACGTTATACGTTATGCGTTATACGTTATACGTTATACGTTATACGGTATACGTTATGCGTTATACGTTTTACGTTATACGTTATATGTTATACGTTATACGTTATACGTTATACGTTATACGTTATACGTTATACGTTATACGTTGTACGTTATACGTTATACGTTATACGTTATACGTTACTCGTTATACGTTATACGTTATACGTTATACGTTATACGTTATACGTTATACGTTATACGTTATACGTTACTCGTTATACGTAATATGTAATACGTTTTACGTTATAAGTTATACGTTATACGTTATACGTTATACGTTATACGTTATACGTTATACGTTATACGTTATACGTTATACGTTATACGTTATACGTTATACGGTATACGTTATGCGTTATACGTTATACGTTATACGTTATACGTTATACGTTATACGTTATACGTTTTACGTTTTACGTTATACGTTATACGTTGTACGTTATGCGTTAAACATTATACGTTATACGATATACGTTATACGTTATACGTTATGCGTTATAGCATATACCTTATTCGTTATACGTTATACGTTATACGTTATACGTTATACGTTATACGTTATACGTTATACGTTATACGTTATACGTTATACGTTATACGTTATACGTTATACGTTATACGTTGTACGTTATACGTTATACGTTATACGTTATACGTTACTCGTTATACGTTATACGTTATACGTTATACGTTATACGTTATACGTTATACGTTATACGTTATACGTTATACGTTATACGTTACTCGTTATACGTAATATGTAATACGTTTTACGTTATAAGTTATACGTTATACGCTATACGGTATACGTTATGCGTTATTCGCTATACGTTATGCGTTATAGGATGTACGTTATGCATTATAGGATATACGTTATACGTGATACGTTGTACGTTATACGTTATACGTTATACGTTATACGTTATACGTTATACGTTATACGTTATACGTTATACGTTGTACGTTATGCGTTAAACATTATACGTTATACGATATACGTTATACGTTATACGTTATGCGTTATAGCATATACCTTATTCGTTATACGTTATACGTTATACGTTATACGTTATACGTTATACGTTATACGTTATACGTTATACGTTATACGTTATACGTTATACGTTATACGTTATACGTTATACGTTATACGTTATACGTTATACGTTATACGTTATACGTTATACGTTATACGTTATACGTTATACGTTATACGTTATACGTTATACGTTATACGTTATACGTTATACGTTAAACGTTATACGTTATACGTTATACGTTATACGTTATACGTTATACGTTATACGTTATACGTTATACGTTATACGTTATACGTTATACGTTAAACGTTATACGTTTTACGTTATACGTTATACGATATACGTTATACGTTAAACGTTGTACGTTATAGGTTATACGTTATACGGTATACGTTATACGTTATACGTTACTCGTTATACGTAATATGTAATACGTTTTACGTTATAAGTTATACGTTATACGTTATACGTTATACGTTATACGTTATACGTTATACGTTATACGTTATACGTTATACGTTATACGTTATACGTTATACGTTATACGTTATACGTTATACGTTATACGGTATACGTTATACGTTATACGTTACTCGTTATACGTAATATGTAATACGTTTTACGTTATAAGTTGTACGTTATACGTTATACGTTATACGTTATACGTTATACGTTATACGTTACTCGTTATACGTTATACGTTATACGTTATACGTTATACGTTATACGTTATACGTTATACGTTATACGTTACTCGTTATACGTAATATGTAATACGTTTTACGTTATAAGTTATACGTTATACGTTATACGTTATACGTTATACGTTATACGTTATACGTTATACGTTATACGTTATACGTTATACGTTATACGTTATACGGTATACGTTATGCGTTATACGTTATACGTTATACGTTATACGTTGTACGTTATACGTTTTACGTTTTACGTTATACGTTATACGTTGTACGTTATGCGTTAAACATTATACGTTATACGATATACGTTATACGTTATACGTTATGCGTTATAGCATATACCTTATTCGTTATACGTTATACGTTATACGTTGTACGTTATACGTTATACGTTATACGTTATACGTTACTCGTTATACGTTATACGTTATACGTTATACGTTATACGTTATACGTTATACGTTATACGTTATACGTTATACGTTACTCGTTATACGTAATATGTAATACGTTTTACGTTATAAGTTATACGTTATACGTTATACGTTATACGTTATACGTTATACGTTATACGTTATACGTTATACGTTATACGTTATACGTTATACGTTATACGTTATACGTTATACGTTATACGTTATACGTTATACGCTATACGTTATACGTTATACGTTTTACGTTATACGTTATACGTTATACGATATATGTTATACGTTATACGTTATACGTTATACGTTATACGTTATACGTTATACGTTATACGTTATACGTTATACGTTATACGTTATACGTTATACGTTATACGTTATACGTTATACGTTATACGTTATACGGTATACGTTATACGTTATACGTTACTCGTTATACGTAATATGTAATACGTTTTACGTTATAAGTTGTACGTTATACGTTATACGTTATACGTTATACGTTATACGTTATGCGTTATAGGATATACGTTATACGTTATACGTTTTACGTTATACGTTATACGTTATACGTTATACGTTATACGTTATACGTTATACGTTATACGTTGTACGTTATACGTTATACGTTATACGTTATACGTTATACGTTATACGGTATACGTTATACGTTATACGTTACTCGTTATACGTAATATGTAATACGTTTTACGTTATAAGTTGTACGTTATACGTTATACGTTATACGTTATACGTTATACGTTATACGTTATACGTTATACGTTATACGTTATACGTTATACGTTATACGTTATACGTTATACGTTATACGTTATACGTTATACGTTATACGTTATACGTTATACGTTATACGTTATACGTTATACGTTATACGTTATACGTTATACGTTATACGTTATACGTTATACGTTATACGTTATACGTTATACGTTATACGTTATACGGTATACGTTTTACGTTATACGTTATACGTTATACGATATATGTTATACGTTATACGTTATACGTTATACGTTATACGTTATACGTTATACGTTATACGTTATACGTTATACGTTATACGTTATACGTTATACGTTATACGTTATACGTTATACGTTATACGTTATACGGTATACGTTATACGTTATACGTTACTCGTTATACGTAATATGTAATACGTTTTACGTTATAAGTTGTACGTTATACGTTATACGTTATACGTTATACGTTATACGTTATACGTTATACGTTATACGTTATACGTTATACGTTATACGTTATACGTTATACGTTATACGTTATACGTTATACGTTATACGTTATACGTTATACGTTATACGTTATACGTTATACGTTATACGTTATACGTTATACGTTATACGTTATACGTTATACGTTATACGTTATACGTTATACGGTATACGTTATACGTTATACGTTACTCGTTATACGTAATATGTAATACGTTTTACGTTATAAGTTGTACGTTATACGTTATACGTTATACGTTATACGTTATACGTTATACGTTATGCGTTATACGTTATACGTTATACGGTATACGTTATGCGTTATACGTTATACGTTATACGCTATACGTTATACGTTATACGTTTTACGTTATACGTTATACGTTATACGATATACGTTATACGTTATACGTTATGCGTTATAGGATATACGTTATACGTTATACGTTTTACGTTATACGTTATACGTTATACGTTATACGTTATACGTTATACGTTATACGTTATACGTTGTACGTTATACGTTATACGTTATACGTTATACGTTACTCGTTATACGTTATACGTTATACGTTATACGTTATACGTTATACGTTATACGTTATACGTTATACGTTACTCGTTATACGTAATATGTAATACGTTTTACGTTATAAGTAATACGTTATACGTTATACGTTATACGTTATACGTTATACGTTATACGTTATACGTTATACGTTATACGTTATACGTTATACGTTATACGTTATACGTTATGCGTTATACGTTATACGTTATACGGTATACGTTATGCGTTATACGTTATACGTTATACGCTATACGTTATACGTTATACGTTTTACGTTATACGTTATACGTTATACGATATACGTTATACGTTATACGTTATGCGTTATAGGATATACGTTATACGTTATACGTTATACGTTATACGTTATACGTTATACGTTATACGTTATACGTTATACGTTGTACGTTATACGTTATACGTTATACGTTATACGTTACTCGTTATACGTTATACGTTATACGTTATACGTTATACGTTATACGTTATACGTTATACGTTATACGTTATACGTTATACGTTATACGTTATACGTTATACGTTATACGTTATACGTTATACGTTATACGTTATGCGTTATACGTTATACGTTATACGGTATACGTTATGCGTTATACGTTATACGTTATACGCTATACGTTATACGTTATACGTTTTACGTTATACGTTATACGTTATACGATATACGTTATACGTTATACGTTATGCGTTATAGGATATACGTTATACGTTATACGTTATACGTTATACGTTATACGTTATACGTTATACGTTGTACGTTATACGTTATACGTTATACGTTATACGTTACTCGTTATACGTTATACGTTATACGTTATACGTTATACGTTATACGTTATACGTTATACGTTATACGTTACTCGTTATACGTAATATGTAATACGTTTTACGTTATAAGTTATACGTTATACGTTATACGTTATACGTTATACGTTATACGTTATACGTTATACGTTATACGTTATACGTTATACGTTATACGTTATACGGTATACGTTATGCGTTATACGTTATACGTTATACGTTATACGTTATACGTTATACGTTTTACGTTTTACGTTATACGTTATACGTTGTACGTTATGCGTTAAACATTATACGTTATACGATATACGTTATACGTTATACGTTATGCGTTATAGCATATACCTTATTCGTTATACGTTATACGTTATACGTTATACGTTATACGTTATACGTTATACGTTATACGTTATACGTTATACGTTATACGTTATACGTTATACGTTATACGTTATACGTTGTACGTTATACGTTATACGTTATACGTTATACGTTACTCGTTATACGTTATACGTTATACGTTATACGTTATACGTTATACGTTATACGTTATACGTTATACGTTATACGTTATACGTTACTCGTTATACGTAATATGTAATACGTTTTACGTTATAAGTTATACGTTATACGCTATACGGTATACGTTATGCGTTATTCGCTATACGTTATGCGTTATAGGATATACGTTATGCATTATAGGATATACGTTATACGTGATACGTTGTACGTTATACGTTATACGTTATACGTTATACGTTATACGTTATACGTTATACGTTATACGTTATACGTTGTACGTTATGCGTTAAACATTATACGTTATACGATATACGTTATACGTTATACGTTATGCGTTATAGCATATACCTTATTCGTTATACGTTATACGTTATACGTTATACGTTATACGTTATACGTTATACGTTATACGTTATACGTTATACGTTATACGTTATACGTTATACGTTATACGTTATACGTTATACGTTATACGTTATACGTTATACGTTATACGTTATACGTTATACGTTATACGTTATACGTTATACGTTATACGTTATACGTTATACGTTATACGTTATACGTTAAACGTTATACGTTATACGTTATACGTTATACGTTATACGTTATACGTTATACGTTATACGTTATACGTTATACGTTATACGTTATACGTTAAACGTTATACGTTTTACGTTATACGTTATACGATATACGTTATACGTTAAACGTTGTACGTTATAGGTTATACGTTATACGGTATACGTTATACGTTATACGTTACTCGTTATACGTAATATGTAATACGTTTTACGTTATAAGTTATACGTTATACGTTATACGTTATACGTTATACGTTATACGTTATACGTTATACGTTATACGTTATACGTTATACGTTATACGTTATACGTTATACGTTATACGTTATACGTTATACGTTATACGTTATACGTTATACGGTATACGTTATACGTTATACGTTACTCGTTATACGTAATATGTAATACGTTTTACGTTATAAGTTGTACGTTATACGTTATACGTTATACGTTATACGTTATACGTTATACGTTACTCGTTATACGTTATACGTTATACGTTATACGTTATACGTTATACGTTATACGTTATACGTTATACGTTATACGTTATACGTTATACGTTATACGTTATACGTTATACGTTATACGCTATACGTTATACGTTATACGTTTTACGTTATACGTTATACGTTATGCGTTATAGCATATACCTTATTCGTTATACGTTATACGTTATACGTTGTACGTTATACGTTATACGTTATACGTTATACGTTACTCGTTATACGTTATACGTTATACGTTATACGTTATACGTTACTCGTTATACGTAATATGTAATACGTTTTACGTTATAAGTTATACGTTATACGTTATACGTTATACGTTATACGTTATACGTTATACGTTATACGTTACTCGTTATACGTAATATGTAATACGTTTTACGTTATAAGTTATACGTTATACGTTATACGTTATACGTTATACGTTATACGTTATACGTTATACGTTATACGTTATACGTTATACGTTATACGTTATACGGTATACGTTATGCGTTATACGTTATACGTTATACGTTATACGTTATACGTTATACGTTTTACGTTTTACGTTATACGTTATACGTTGTACGTTATGCGTTAAACATTATACGTTATACGATATACGTTATACGTTATACGTTATGCGTTATAGCATATACCTTATTCGTTATACGTTATACGTTATACGTTGTACGTTATACGTTATACGTTATACGTTATACGTTACTCGTTATACGTTATACGTTATACGTTATACGTTATACGTTATACGTTATACGTTATACGTTATACGTTATACGTTACTCGTTATACGTAATATGTAATACGTTTTACGTTATAAGTTATACGTTATACGTTATACGTTATACGTTATACGTTATACGTTATACGTTATACGTTATACGTTATACGTTATACGTTATACGTTATACGTTATACGTTATACGTTATACGTTATACGTTATACGCTATACGTTATACGTTATACGTTTTACGTTATACGTTATACGTTATACGATATATGTTATACGTTATACGTTATACGTTATACGTTATACGTTATACGTTATACGTTATACGTTATACGTTATACGTTATACGTTATACGTTATACGTTATACGTTATACGTTATACGTTATACGTTATACGGTATACGTTATACGTTATACGTTACTCGTTATACGTAATATGTAATACGTTTTACGTTATAAGTTGTACGTTATACGTTATACGTTATACGTTATACGTTATACGTTATGCGTTATAGGATATACGTTATACGTTATACGTTTTACGTTATACGTTATACGTTATACGTTATACGTTATACGTTATACGTTATACGTTATACGTTGTACGTTATACGTTATACGTTATACGTTATACGTTATACGTTATACGGTATACGTTATACGTTATACGTTACTCGTTATACGTAATATGTAATACGTTTTACGTTATAAGTTGTACGTTATACGTTATACGTTATACGTTATACGTTATACGTTATACGTTATACGTTATACGTTATACGTTATACGTTATACGTTATACGTTATACGTTATACGTTATACGTTATACGTTATACGTTATACGTTATACGTTATACGTTATACGTTATACGTTATACGTTATACGTTATACGTTATACGTTATACGTTATACGTTATACGTTATACGTTATACGTTATACGTTATACGGTATACGTTATACGTTATACGTTACTCGTTATACGTAATATGTAATACGTTTTACGTTATAAGTTGTACGTTATACGTTATACGTTATACGTTATACGTTATACGTTATACGTTATGCGTTATACGTTATACGTTATACGGTATACGTTATGCGTTATACGTTATACGTTATACGCTATACGTTATACGTTATACGTTTTACGTTATACGTTATACGTTATACGATATACGTTATACGTTATACGTTATGCGTTATAGGATATACGTTATACGTTATACGTTTTACGTTATACGTTATACGTTATACGTTATACGTTATACGTTATACGTTATACGTTATACGTTGTACGTTATACGTTATACGTTATACGTTATACGTTACTCGTTATACGTTATACGTTATACGTTATACGTTATACGTTATACGTTATACGTTATACGTTATACGTTACTCGTTATACGTAATATGTAATACGTTTTACGTTATAAGTAATACGTTATACGTTATACGTTATACGTTATACGTTATACGTTATACGTTATACGTTATACGTTATACGTTATACGTTATACGTTATACGTTATACGTTATGCGTTATACGTTATACGTTATACGGTATACGTTATGCGTTATACGTTATACGTTATACGCTATACGTTATACGTTATACGTTTTACGTTATACGTTATACGTTATACGATATACGTTATACGTTATACGTTATGCGTTATAGGATATACGTTATACGTTATACGTTATACGTTATACGTTATACGTTATACGTTATACGTTATACGTTATACGTTGTACGTTATACGTTATACGTTATACGTTATACGTTACTCGTTATACGTTATACGTTATACGTTATACGTTATACGTTATACGTTATACGTTATACGTTATACGTTACTCGTTATACGTAATATGTAATACGTTTTACGTTATAAGTTATACGTTATACGTTATACGTTATACGTTATACGTTATACGTTATACGTTATACGTTATACGTTATACGTTATACGTTATACGTTATACGTTATACGGTATACGTTATGCGTTATACGTTTTACGTTATACGTTATACGTTATACGTTATACGTTTTACGTTTTACGTTATACGTTATACGTTATACGATATACGTTATACGTTATACGTTATGCGTTATAGGATATACGTTATACGTTATACGTTATACGTTATACGTTATACGTTATACGTTACTCGTTATACGTAATATGTAATACGTTTTACGTTATAAGTTATACGTTATACGTTATACGTTATACGTTATACGTTATACGTTATATGTTATACGTTATACGTTATACGTTATACGTTATACGTTATACGTTATACGTTATACGTTGTACGTTATACGTTATACGTTATACGTTATACGTTACTCGTTATACGTTATACGTTATACGTTATACGTTATACGTTATACGTTATACGTTATACGTTATACGTTACTCGTTATACGTAATATGTAATACGTTTTACGTTATAAGTTATACGTTATACGTTATACGTTATACGTTATACGTTATACGTTATACGTTATACGTTATACGTTATACGTTATACGTTATACGTTATACGTTATACGTTATACGGTATACGTTATGCGTTATACGTTATACGTTATACGTTATACGTTATACGTTATACGTTTTACGTTTTACGTTATACGTTATACGTTGTACGTTATGCGTTAAACATTATACGTTATACGATATACGTTATACGTTATACGTTATGCGTTATAGCATATACCTTATTCGTTATACGTTATACGTTATACGTTGTACGTTATACGTTATACGTTATACGTTATACGTTACTCGTTATACGTTATACGTTATACGTTATACGTTATACGTTATACGTTATACGTTATACGTTATACGTTATACGTTATACGTTACTCGTTATACGTAATATGTAATACGTTTTACGTTATAAGTTATACGTTATACGTTATACGTTATACGTTATACGTTATACGTTATACGTTATACGTTATACGTTATACGTTATACGTTATACGTTATACGTTATACGTTATACGTTATACGTTATACGTTATACGCTATACGTTATACGTTATACGTTTTACGTTATACGTTATACGTTATACGATATATGTTATACGTTATACGTTATACGTTATACGTTATACGTTATACGTTATACGTTATACGTTATACGTTATACGTTATACGTTATACGTTATACGTTATACGTTATACGTTATACGTTATACGTTATACGTTATACGGTATACGTTATACGTTATACGTTACTCGTTATACGTAATATGTAATACGTTTTACGTTATAAGTTGTACGTTATACGTTATACGTTATACGTTATACGTTATACGTTATACGTTATACGTTATACGTTATACGTTATACGTTATACGTTATACGTTATACGTTATACGTTATACGTTATACGTTATACGTTATACGTTATACGTTATACGTTATACGTTATACGTTATACGTTATACGTTATACGTTATACGTTATACGTTATACGTTATACGTTATTCGTTATACGTTATACGTTATACGGTATACGTTATACGTTATACGTTACTCGTTATACGTAATATGTAATACGTTTTACGTTATAAGTTGTACGTTATACGTTATACGTTATACGTTATACGTTATACGTTATACGTTATACGTTATACGTTATACGTTATACGTTATACGTTATACGTTATGCGTTATACGTTATACGTTATACGGTATACGTTATGCGTTATACGTTATACGTTATACGCTATACGTTATACGTTATACGTTTTACGTTATACGTTATACGTTATACGATATACGTTATACGTTATACGTTATGCGTTATAGGATATACGTTATACGTTATACGTTATACGTTATACGTTATACGTTATACGTTATACGTTATACGTTATACGTTGTACGTTATACGTTATACGTTATACGTTATACGTTACTCGTTATACGTTATACGTTATACGTTATACGTTATACGTTAAACGTTATACGTTATACGTTATACGTTACTCGTTATACGTAATATGTAATACGTTTTACGTTATAAGTTATACGTTTTACGTTATACGTTATACGTTATACGTTATACGTTATACGTTATACGTTATACGTTATACGTTATACGTTATACGTTATACGTTATACGGTATACGTTATGCGTTATACGTTTTACGTTATACGTTATACGTTATACGTTATACGTTTTACGTTTTACGTTATACGTTATACGTTATACGATATACGTTATACGTTATACGTTATGCGTTATAGGATATACGTTATACGTTATACGTTATACGTTATACGTTATACGTTATACGTTACTCGTTATACGTAATATGTAATACGTTTTACGTTATAAGTTATACGTTATACGTTATACGTTATACGTTATACGTTATACGTTATACGTTATACGTTATACGTTATACGTTGTACGTTATACGTTATACGTTATACGTTATACGTTACTCGTTATACGTTATACGTTATACGTTATACGTTATACGTTATACGTTATACGTTATACGTTATACGTTACTCGTTATACGTAATACGTTATACGTTATACGTTATACGTTATACGTTATACGTTATACGTTATACGTTATACGTTATACGTTATACGTTATACGTTACTCGTTATACGTAATATGTAATACGTTTTACGTTATAAGTTATACGTTATACGTTATACGTTATACGTTATACGTTTTACGTTATACGTTATACGTTATACGATATACGTTATACGTTATACGTTATGCGTTATAGGATATACGTTATACGTTATACGTTATACGTTATACGTTATACGTTATACGTTATACGTTATACGTTATACGTTATACGTTATACGTTATACGTTGTACGTTATACGTTATACGTTATACGTTATACGTTACTCGTTATACGTTATACGTTATACGTTATACGTTATACGTTATACGTTATACGTTATACGTTATACGTTACTCGTTATACGTAATATGTAATACGTTTTACGTTATAAGTTATACTTTATACGTTATACGTTATACGTTATACGTTATACGTTATACGTTATACGTTATACGTTATACGTTATACGTTATACGTTATACGTTATACGTTATACGCTATACGTTATACGTTATACGTTTTACGTTATACGTTATACGTTATACGATATATGTTATACGTTATACGTTATACGTTATACGTTATACGTTATACGTTATACGTTATACGTTATACGTTATACGTTATACGTTATACGTTATACGTTATACGTTATACGTTATACGTTATACGTTATACGGTATACGTTATACGTTATACGTTACTCGTTATACGTAATATGTAATACGTTTTACGTTATAAGTTGTACGTTATACGTTATACGTTATACGTTATACGTTATACGTTATACGTTATACGTTATACGTTATACGTTATACGTTATACGTTATACGTTATACGTTATACGTTATACGTTATACGTTATACGTTATACGTTATACGTTATACGTTATACGTTATACGTTATACGTTATACGTTATACGTTATACGTTATACGTTATACGTTATACGTTATACGTTATACGTTATACGGTATACGTTATACGTTATACGTTACTCGTTATACGTAATATGTAATACGTTTTACGTTATAAGTTGTACGTTATACGTTATACGTTATACGTTATACGTTATACGTTATACGTTATACGTTATGCGTTATACGTTATACGTTATACGGTATACGTTATGCGTTATACGTTATACGTTATACGCTATACGTTATACGTTATACGTTTTACGTTATACGTTATACGTTATACGATATACGTTATACGTTATACGTTATGCGTTATAGGATATACGTTATACGTTATACGTTTTACGTTATACGTTATACGTTATACGTTATACGTTATACGTTATACGTTATACGTTATACGTTGTACGTTATACGTTATACGTTATACGTTATACGTTACTCGTTATACGTTATACGTTATACGTTATACGTTATACGTTATACGTTATACGTTATACGTTATACGTTACTCGTTATACGTAATATGTAATACGTTTTACGTTATAAGTAATACGTTATACGTTATACGTTATACGTTATACGTTATACGTTATACGTTATACGTTATACGTTATACGTTATACGTTATACGTTATACGTTATACGTTATGCGTTATACGTTATACGTTATACGGTATACGTTATGCGTTATACGTTATACGTTATACGCTATACGTTATACGTTATACGTTTTACGTTATACGTTATACGTTATACGATATACGTTATACGTTATACGTTATGCGTTATAGGATATACGTTATACGTTATACGTTATACGTTATACGTTATACGTTATACGTTATACGTTATACGTTATACGGTATACGTTATACGTTATACGTTACTCGTTATACGTAATATGTAATACGTTTTACGTTATAAGTTGTACGTTATACGTTATACGTTATACGTTATACGTTATACGTTATACGTTATACGTTATACGTTATACGTTATACGTTATACGTTATACGTTATACGTTATACGTTATACGTTATACGTTATACGTTATACGTTATACGTTATACGTTATACGTTATACGTTATACGTTATACGTTATACGTTATACGTTATACGTTATACGTTATACGTTATACGTTATACGGTATACGTTATACGTTATACGTTACTCGTTATACGTAATATGTAATACGTTTTACGTTATAAGTTGTACGTTATACGTTATACGTTATACGTTATACGTTATACGTTATACGTTATGCGTTATACGTTATACGTTATACGGTATACGTTATGCGTTATACGTTATACGTTATACGCTATACGTTATACGTTATACGTTTTACGTTATACGTTATACGTTATACGATATACGTTATACGTTATACGTTATGCGTTATAGGATATACGTTATACGTTATACGTTTTACGTTATACGTTATACGTTATACGTTATACGTTATACGTTATACGTTATACGTTATACGTTGTACGTTATACGTTATACGTTATACGTTATACGTTACTCGTTATACGTTATACGTTATACGTTATACGTTATACGTTATACGTTATACGTTATACGTTATACGTTACTCGTTATACGTAATATGTAATACGTTTTACGTTATAAGTAATACGTTATACGTTATACGTTATACGTTATACGTTATACGTTATACGTTATACGTTATACGTTATACGTTATACGTTATACGTTATACGTTATACGTTATGCGTTATACGTTATACGTTATACGGTATACGTTATGCGTTATACGTTATACGTTATACGCTATACGTTATACGTTATACGTTTTACGTTATACGTTATACGTTATACGATATACGTTATACGTTATACGTTATGCGTTATAGGATATACGTTATACGTTATACGTTATACGTTATACGTTATACGTTATACGTTATACGTTATACGTTATACGTTGTACGTTATACGTTATACGTTATACGTTATACGTTACTCGTTATACGTTATACGTTATACGTTATACGTTATACGTTATACGTTATACGTTATACGTTATACGTTACTCGTTATACGTAATATGTAATACGTTTTACGTTATAAGTTATACGTTATACGTTATACGTTATACGTTATACGTTATACGTTATACGTTATACGTTATACGTTATACGTTATACGTTATACGTTATACGTTATACGGTATACGTTATGCGTTATACGTTTTACGTTATACGTTATATGTTATACGTTATACGTTATACGTTATACGTTATACGTTATACGTTATACGTTATACGTTGTACGTTATACGTTATACGTTATACGTTATACGTTACTCGTTATACGTTATACGTTATACGTTATACGTTATACGTTATACGTTATACGTTATACGTTATACGTTACTCGTTATACGTAATATGTAATACGTTTTACGTTATAAGTTATACGTTATACGTTATACGTTATACGTTATACGTTATACGTTATACGTTATACGTTATACGTTATACGTTATACGTTATACGTTATACGGTATACGTTATGCGTTATACGTTATACGTTATACGTTATACGTTATACGTTATACGTTTTACGTTTTACGTTATACGTTATACGTTGTACGTTATGCGTTAAACATTATACGTTATACGATATACGTTATACGTTATACGTTATGCGTTATAGCATATACCTTATTCGTTATACGTTATACGTTATACGTTATACGTTATACGTTATACGTTATACGTTATACGTTATACGTTATACGTTATACGTTATACGTTATACGTTATACGTTATACGTTGTACGTTATACGTTATACGTTATACGTTATACGTTACTCGTTATACGTTATACGTTATACGTTATACGTTATACGTTATACGTTATACGTTATACGTTATACGTTATACGTTATACGTTACTCGTTATACGTAATATGTAATACGTTTTACGTTATAAGTTATACGTTATACGCTATACGGTATACGTTATGCGTTATTCGCTATACGTTATGCGTTATAGGATATACGTTATGCATTATAGGATATACGTTATACGTGATACGTTGTACGTTATACGTTATACGTTATACGTTATACGTTATACGTTATACGTTATACGTTATACGTTATACGTTGTACGTTATGCGTTAAACATTATACGTTATACGATATACGTTATACGTTATACGTTATGCGTTATAGCATATACCTTATTCGTTATACGTTATACGTTATACGTTATACGTTATACGTTATACGTTATACGTTATACGTTATACGTTATACGTTATACGTTATACGTTATACGTTATACGTTATACGTTATACGTTATACGTTATACGTTATACGTTATACGTTATACGTTATACGTTATACGTTATACGTTATACGTTATACGTTATACGTTATACGTTATACGTTATACGTTATACGTTATACGTTAAACGTTATACGTTATACGTTATACGTTATACGTTAAACGTTATACGTTATACGTTATACGTTATACGTTATACGTTATACGTTATACGTTAAACGTTATACGTTTTACGTTATACGTTATACGATATACGTTATACGTTAAACGTTGTACGTTATAGGTTATACGTTATACGGTATACGTTATACGTTATACGTTACTCGTTATACGTAATATGTAATACGTTTTACGTTATAAGTTATACGTTATACGTTATACGTTATACGTTATACGTTATACGTTATACGTTATACGTTATACGTTATACGTTATACGTTATACGTTATACGTTATACGTTATACGTTATACGTTATACGGTATACGTTATACGTTATACGTTACTCGTTATACGTAATATGTAATACGTTTTACGTTATAAGTTGTACGTTATACGTTATACGTTATACGTTATACGTTATACGTTATACGTTACTCGTTATACGTTATACGTTATACGTTATACGTTATACGTTATACGTTATACGTTATACGTTATACGTTACTCGTTATACGTAATATGTAATACGTTTTACGTTATAAGTTATACGTTATACGTTATACGTTATACGTTATACGTTATACGTTATACGTTATACGTTATACGTTATACGTTATACGTTATACGTTATACGGTATACGTTATGCGTTATACGTTATACGTTATACGTTATACGTTATACGTTATACGTTTTACGTTTTACGTTATACGTTATACGTTGTACGTTATGCGTTAAACATTATACGTTATACGATATACGTTATACGTTATACGTTATGCGTTATAGCATATACCTTATTCGTTATACGTTATACGTTATACGTTGTACGTTATACGTTATACGTTATACGTTATACGTTACTCGTTATACGTTATACGTTATACGTTATACGTTATACGTTATACGTTATACGTTATACGTTATACGTTATACGTTACTCGTTATACGTAATATGTAATACGTTTTACGTTATAAGTTATACGTTATACGTTATACGTTATACGTTATACGTTATACGTTATACGTTATACGTTATACGTTATACGTTATACGTTATACGTTATACGTTATACGTTATACGTTATACGTTATACGTTATACGCTATACGTTATACGTTATACGTTTTACGTTATACGTTATACGTTATACGATATATGTTATACGTTATACGTTATACGTTATACGTTATACGTTATACGTTATACGTTATACGTTATACGTTATACGTTATACGTTATACGTTATACGTTATACGTTATACGTTATACGTTATACGTTATACGTTATACGGTATACGTTATACGTTATACGTTACTCGTTATACGTAATATGTAATACGTTTTACGTTATAAGTTGTACGTTATACGTTATACGTTATACGTTATACGTTATACGTTATGCGTTATAGGATATACGTTATACGTTATACGTTTTACGTTATACGTTATACGTTATACGTTATACGTTATACGTTATACGTTATACGTTATACGTTGTACGTTATACGTTATACGTTATACGTTATACGTTATACGTTATACGGTATACGTTATACGTTATACGTTACTCGTTATACGTAATATGTAATACGTTTTACGTTATAAGTTGTACGTTATACGTTATACGTTATACGTTATACGTTATACGTTATACGTTATACGTTATACGTTATACGTTATACGTTATACGTTATACGTTATACGTTATACGTTATACGTTATACGTTATACGTTATACGTTATACGTTATACGTTATACGTTATACGTTATACGTTATACGTTATACGTTATACGTTATACGTTATACGTTATACGTTATACGTTATACGTTATACGTTATACGGTATACGTTATACGTTATACGTTACTCGTTATACGTAATATGTAATACGTTTTACGTTATAAGTTGTACGTTATACGTTATACGTTATACGTTATACGTTATACGTTATACGTTATGCGTTATACGTTATACGTTATACGGTATACGTTATGCGTTATACGTTATACGTTATACGCTATACGTTATACGTTATACGTTTTACGTTATACGTTATACGTTATACGATATACGTTATACGTTATACGTTATGCGTTATAGGATATACGTTATACGTTATACGTTTTACGTTATACGTTATACGTTATACGTTATACGTTATACGTTATACGTTATACGTTATACGTTGTACGTTATACGTTATACGTTATACGTTATACGTTACTCGTTATACGTTATACGTTATACGTTATACGTTATACGTTATACGTTATACGTTATACGTTATACGTTACTCGTTATACGTAATATGTAATACGTTTTACGTTATAAGTAATACGTTATACGTTATACGTTATACGTTATACGTTATACGTTATACGTTATACGTTATACGTTATACGTTATACGTTATACCTTATACGTTATACGTTATGCGTTATACGTTATACGTTATACGGTATACGTTATGCGTTATACGTTATACGTTATACGCTATACGTTATACGTTATACGTTTTACGTTATACGTTATACGTTATACGATATACGTTATACGTTATACGTTATGCGTTATAGGATATACGTTATACGTTATACGTTATACGTTATACGTTATACGTTATACGTTATACGTTATACGTTATACGTTGTACGTTATACGTTATACGTTATACGTTATACGTTACTCGTTATACGTTATACGTTATACGTTATACGTTATACGTTATACGTTATACGTTATACGTTATACGTTACTCGTTATACGTAATATGTAATACGTTTTACGTTATAAGTTATACGTTATACGTTATACGTTATACGTTATACGTTATACGTTATACGTTATACGTTATACGTTATACGTTATACGTTATACGTTATACGTTATACGGTATACGTTATGCGTTATACGTTTTACGTTATACGTTATACGTTATACGTTATACGTTTTACGTTTTACGTTATACGTTATACGTTATACGATATACGTTATACGTTATACGTTATGCGTTATAGGATATACGTTATACGTTATACGTTATACGTTATACGTTATACGTTATACGTTACTCGTTATACGTAATATGTAATACGTTTTACGTTATAAGTTATACGTTATACGTTATACGTTATACGTTATACGTTATACGTTATATGTTATACGTTATACGTTATACGTTATACGTTATACGTTATACGTTATACGTTATACGTTGTACGTTATACGTTATACGTTATACGTTATACGTTACTCGTTATACGTTATACGTTATACGTTATACGTTATACGTTATACGTTATACGTTATACGTTATACGTTACTCGTTATACGTAATATGTAATACGTTTTACGTTATAAGTTATACGTTATACGTTATACGTTATACGTTATACGTTATACGTTATACGTTATACGTTATACGTTATACGTTATACGTTATACGTTATACGTTATACGGTATACGTTATGCGTTATACGTTATACGTTATACGTTATACGTTATACGTTATACGTTTTACGTTTTACGTTATACGTTATACGTTGTACGTTATGCGTTAAACATTATACGTTATACGATATACGTTATACGTTATACGTTATGCGTTATAGCATATACCTTATTCGTTATACGTTATACGTTATACGTTGTACGTTATACGTTATACGTTATACGTTATACGTTACTCGTTATACGTTATACGTTATACGTTATACGTTATACGTTATACGTTATACGTTATACGTTATACGTTATACGTTACTCGTTATACGTAATATGTAATACGTTTTACGTTATAAGTTATACGTTATACGTTATACGTTATACGTTATACGTTATACGTTATACGTTATACGTTATACGTTATACGTTATACGTTATACGTTATACGTTATACGTTATACGTTATACGTTATACGTTATACGCTATACGTTATACGTTATACGTTTTACGTTATACGTTATACGTTATACGATATATGTTATACGTTATACGTTATACGTTATACGTTATACGTTATACGTTATACGTTATACGTTATACGTTATACGTTATACGTTATACGTTATACGTTATACGTTATACGTTATACGTTATACGTTATACGTTATACGTTATACGGTATACGTTATACGTTATACGTTACTCGTTATACGTAATATGTAATACGTTTTACGTTATAAGTTGTACGTTATACGTTATACGTTATACGTTATACGTTATACGTTATACGTTATACGTTATACGTTATACGTTATACGTTATACGTTATACGTTATACGTTATACGTTATACGTTATACGTTATACGTTATACGTTATACGTTATACGTTATACGTTATACGTTATACGTTATACGTTATACGTTATACGTTATACGTTATACGTTATACGTTATTCGTTATACGTTATACGTTATACGGTATACGTTATACGTTATACGTTACTCGTTATACGTAATATGTAATACGTTTTACGTTATAAGTTGTACGTTATACGTTATACGTTATACGTTATACGTTATACGTTATACGTTATACGTTATACGTTATACGTTATACGTTATACGTTATACGTTATGCGTTATACGTTATACGTTATACGGTATACGTTATGCGTTATACGTTATACGTTATACGCTATACGTTATACGTTATACGTTTTACGTTATACGTTATACGTTATACGATATACGTTATACGTTATACGTTATGCGTTATAGGATATACGTTATACGTTATACGTTATACGTTATACGTTATACGTTATACGTTATACGTTATACGTTATACGTTGTACGTTATACGTTATACGTTATACGTTATACGTTACTCGTTATACGTTATACGTTATACGTTATACGTTATACGTTAAACGTTATACGTTATACGTTATACGTTACTCGTTATACGTAATATGTAATACGTTTTACGTTATAAGTTATACGTTTTACGTTATACGTTATACGTTATACGTTATACGTTATACGTTATACGTTATACGTTATACGTTATACGTTATACGTTATACGTTATACGGTATACGTTATGCGTTATACGTTTTACGTTATACGTTATACGTTATACGTTATACGTTTTACGTTTTACGTTATACGTTATACGTTATACGATATACGTTATACGTTATACGTTATGCGTTATAGGATATACGTTATACGTTATACGTTATACGTTATACGTTATACGTTATACGTTACTCGTTATACGTAATATGTAATACGTTTTACGTTATAAGTTATACGTTATACGTTATACGTTATACGTTATACGTTATACGTTATACGTTATACGTTATACGTTATACGTTGTACGTTATACGTTATACGTTATACGTTATACGTTACTCGTTATACGTTATACGTTATACGTTATACGTTATACGTTATACGTTATACGTTATACGTTATACGTTACTCGTTATACGTAATACGTTATACGTTATACGTTATACGTTATACGTTATACGTTATACGTTATACGTTATACGTTATACGTTATACGTTATACGTTACTCGTTATACGTAATATGTAATACGTTTTACGTTATAAGTTATACGTTATACGTTATACGTTATACGTTATACGTTTTACGTTATACGTTATACGTTATACGATATACGTTATACGTTATACGTTATGCGTTATAGGATATACGTTATACGTTATACGTTATACGTTATACGTTATACGTTATACGTTATACGTTATACGTTATACGTTATACGTTATACGTTATACGTTGTACGTTATACGTTATACGTTATACGTTATACGTTACTCGTTATACGTTATACGTTATACGTTATACGTTATACGTTATACGTTATACGTTATACGTTATACGTTACTCGTTATACGTAATATGTAATACGTTTTACGTTATAAGTTATACTTTATACGTTATACGTTATACGTTATACGTTATACGTTATACGTTATACGTTATACGTTATACGTTATACGTTATACGTTATACGTTATACGTTATACGCTATACGTTATACGTTATACGTTTTACGTTATACGTTATACGTTATACGATATATGTTATACGTTATACGTTATACGTTATACGTTATACGTTATACGTTATACGTTATACGTTATACGTTATACGTTATACGTTATACGTTATACGTTATACGTTATACGTTATACGTTATACGTTATACGGTATACGTTATACGTTATACGTTACTCGTTATACGTAATATGTAATACGTTTTACGTTATAAGTTGTACGTTATACGTTATACGTTATACGTTATACGTTATACGTTATACGTTATACGTTATACGTTATACGTTATACGTTATACGTTATACGTTATACGTTATACGTTATACGTTATACGTTATACGTTATACGTTATACGTTATACGTTATACGTTATACGTTATACGTTATACGTTATACGTTATACGTTATACGTTATACGTTATACGTTATACGTTATACGTTATACGTTATACGGTATACGTTATACGTTATACGTTACTCGTTATACGTAATATGTAATACGTTTTACGTTATAAGTTGTACGTTATACGTTATACGTTATACGTTATACGTTATACGTTATACGTTATGCGTTATACGTTATACGTTATACGGTATACGTTATGCGTTATACGTTATACGTTATACGCTATACGTTATACGTTATACGTTTTACGTTATACGTTATACGTTATACGATATACGTTATACGTTATACGTTATGCGTTATAGGATATACGTTATACGTTATACGTTTTACGTTATACGTTATACGTTATACGTTATACGTTATACGTTATACGTTATACGTTATACGTTGTACGTTATACGTTATACGTTATACGTTATACGTTACTCGTTATACGTTATACGTTATACGTTATACGTTATACGTTATACGTTATACGTTATACGTTATACGTTACTCGTTATACGTAATATGTAATACGTTTTACGTTATAAGTAATACGTTATACGTTATACGTTATACGTTATACGTTATACGTTATACGTTATACGTTATACGTTATACGTTATACGTTATACGTTATACGTTATACGTTATGCGTTATACGTTATACGTTATACGGTATACGTTATGCGTTATACGTTATACGTTATACGCTATACGTTATACGTTATACGTTTTACGTTATACGTTATACGTTATACGATATACGTTATACGTTATACGTTATGCGTTATAGGATATACGTTATACGTTATACGTTATACGTTATACGTTATACGTTATACGTTATACGTTATACGTTATACGTTGTACGTTATACGTTATACGTTATACGTTATACGTTACTCGTTATACGTTATACGTTATACGTTATACGTTATACGTTATACGTTATACGTTATACGTTATACGTTACTCGTTATACGTAATATGTAATACGTTTTACGTTATAAGTTATACGTTATACGTTATACGTTATACGTTATACGTTATACGTTATACGTTATACGTTATACGTTATACGTTATACGTTATACGTTATACGTTATACGGTATACGTTATGCGTTATACGTTTTACGTTATACGTTATATGTTATACGTTATACGTTATACGTTATACGTTATACGTTATACGTTATACGTTATACGTTGTACGTTATACGTTATACGTTATACGTTATACGTTACTCGTTATACGTTATACGTTATACGTTATACGTTATACGTTATACGTTATACGTTATACGTTATACGTTACTCGTTATACGTAATATGTAATACGTTTTACGTTATAAGTTATACGTTATACGTTATACGTTATACGTTATACGTTATACGTTATACGTTATACGTTATACGTTATACGTTATACGTTATACGTTATACGGTATACGTTATGCGTTATACGTTATACGTTATACGTTATACGTTATACGTTATACGTTTTACGTTTTACGTTATACGTTATACGTTGTACGTTATGCGTTAAACATTATACGTTATACGATATACGTTATACGTTATACGTTATGCGTTATAGCATATACCTTATTCGTTATACGTTATACGTTATACGTTATACGTTATACGTTATACGTTATACGTTATACGTTATACGTTATACGTTATACGTTATACGTTATACGTTATACGTTATACGTTGCACGTTATACGTTATACGTTATACGTTATACGTTACTCGTTATACGTTATACGTTATACGTTATACGTTATACGTTATACGTTATACGTTATACGTTATACGTTATACGTTATACGTTACTCGTTATACGTAATATGTAATACGTTTTACGTTATAAGTTATACGTTATACGCTATACGGTATACGTTATGCGTTATTCGCTATACGTTATGCGTTATAGGATATACGTTATGCATTATAGGATATACGTTATACGTGATACGTTGTACGTTATACGTTATACGTTATACGTTATACGTTATACGTTATACGTTATACGTTATACGTTATACGTTGTACGTTATGCGTTAAACATTATACGTTATACGATATACGTTATACGTTATACGTTATGCGTTATAGCATATACCTTATTCGTTATACGTTATACGTTATACGTTATACGTTATACGTTATACGTTATACGTTATACGTTATACGTTATACGTTATACGTTATACGTTATACGTTATACGTTATACGTTATACGTTATACGTTATACGTTATACGTTATACGTTATACGTTATACGTTATACGTTATACGTTATACGTTATACGTTATACGTTATACGTTATACGTTAAACGTTATACGTTATACGTTATACGTTATACGTTATACGTTATACGTTATACGTTATACGTTATACGTTATACGTTATACGTTATACGTTAAACGTTATACGTTTTACGTTATACGTTATACGATATACGTTATACGTTAAACGTTGTACGTTATAGGTTATACGTTATACGGTATACGTTATACGTTATACGTTACTCGTTATACGTAATATGTAATACGTTTTACGTTATAAGTTATACGTTATACGTTATACGTTATACGTTATACGTTATACGTTATACGTTATACGTTATACGTTATACGTTATACGTTATACGTTATACGGTATACGTTATGCGTTATACGTTATACGTTATACGTTATACGTTATACGTTATACGTTTTACGTTTTACGTTATACGTTATACGTTATACGTTATACGTTATACGTTATACGTTATACGTTATACGTTATACGTTATACGTTATACGTTATACGTTATACGTTATACGTTATACGTTATACGTTATACGTTATACGTTATACGTTATACGTTATACGTTATACGTTATACGTTATACGTTATACGTTATACGTTATACGTTATACGTTATACGTTATACGTTATACGTTTGACGTTATACGCTATACGGTATACGTTATGCGTTATTCGCTATACGTTATGCGTTATAGGATATACGTTATGCATTATAGGATATACGTTATACGTGATACGTTGTACGTTATACGTTATACGTTATACGTTATACGTTATACGTTATACGTTATACGTTATACGTTATACGTTATACGTTGTACGTTATGCGTTAAACATTATACGTTATACGATATACGTTATACGTTATACGTTATGCGTTATAGCATATACCTTATTCGTTATACGTTATACGTTATACGTTATACGTTATACGTTATACGTTATACGTTATACGTTATACGTTATACGTTATACGTTATACGTTATACGTTATACGTTATACGTTATACGTTATACGTTATACGTTATACGTTATACGTTATACGTTATACGTTATACGTTATACGTTATACGTTATACGTTATACGTTATACGTTATACGTTTGACGTTATACGCTATACGGTATACGTTATGCGTTATTCGCTATACGTTATGCGTTATAGGATATACGTTATGCATTATAGGATATACGTTATACGTGATACGTTGTACGTTATACGTTATACGTTATACGTTATACGTTATACGTTATACGTTATACGTTATACGTTATACGTTGTACGTTATGCGTTAAACATTATACGTTATACGATATACGTTATACGTTATACGTTATGCGTTATAGCATATACCTTATTCGTTATACGTTATACGTTATACGTTATACGTTATACGTTATACGTTATACGTTTTACGTTATACGTTATACGTTATACGATATACGTTATACGTTATACGTTATGCGTTATAGGATATACGTTATACGTTATACGTTATACGTTATACGTTATACGTTATACGTTATACGTTATACGTTATACGTTATACGTTATACGTTATACGTTGTACGTTATACGTTATACGTTATACGTTATACGTTACTCGTTATACGTTATACGTTATACGTTATACGTTATACGTTATACGATATACGTTATACGTTATACGTTACTCGTTATACGTAATATGTAATACGTTTTACGTTATAAGTTATACGTTATACGTTATACGTTATACGTTATACGTTATACGTTATACGTTATACGTTATACGTTATACGTTATACGTTATACGTTATACGTTATACGTTATACGTTATACGTTATACGTTATACGTTATACGTTATACGTTATACGTTATACGTTATACGTTATACGTTATACGTTATACGTTATACGTTATACGTTATACGTTATACGGTATACGTTATACGTTATACGTTATACGTTATACGTTATACGTTATACGTTATACGTTATACGTTATACGTTAAACGTTATACGTTATACGTTATACGTTATACGTTATACGTTATACGTTATACGTTATACGTTATACGTTATACGTTATACGTTATACGTTATACGTTATACGTTATACGTTATACGTTATACGTTATACGTTATACGTTATACGTTATACGTTATACGTTATACGTTATACGTTATGCGTTATACGTTATACGTTATACGGTATACGTTATGCGTTATACGTTATACGTTATACGCTATACGTTATACGTTATACGTTTTACGTTATACGTTATACGTTATACGATATACGTTATACGTTATACGTTATGCGTTATAGGATATACGTTATACGTTATACGTTATACGTTATACGTTATACGTTATACGTTATACGTTATACGTTATACGTTATACGTTATACGTTGTACGTTATACGTTATACGTTATACGTTATACGTTACTCGTTATACGTTATACGTTATACGTTATACGTTATACGTTATACGTTATACGTTATACGTTATACGTTACTCGTTATACGTAATATGTAATACGTTTTACGTTATAAGTTATACGTTATACGTTATACGTTATACGTTATACGTTATACGTTATACGTTATACGTTATACGTTATACGTTATACGTTATACGTTATACGTTATACGTTATACGTTATACGGTATACGTTATGCGTTATACGTTATACGTTATACGTTATACGTTTTACGTTTTACGTTATACGTTATACGTTATACGATATACGTTATACGTTATACGTTATGCGTTATAGGATATACGTTATACGTTATACGTTATACGTTATACGTTATACGTTATACGTTATACGTTATACGTTATACGTTATACGTTATACGTTGTACGTTATACGTTATACGTTATACGTTATACGTTATACGTTATACGTTATACGTTATACGTTATACGTTATACGTTATACGTTATACGTTATACGTTATACGTTATACGTTATACGTTATACGTTATACGTTATACGTTATACGTTATACGTTATACGTTATACGTTATACGTTATACGTTATACGTTATACGTTATACGTTATACGTTATACGTTATACGTTATACGTTATACGTTATACGTTATACGTTATACGTTATACGTTATACGTTTGACGTTATACGCTATACGGTATACGTTATGCGTTATTCGCTATACGTTATGCGTTATAGGATATACGTTATGCATTATAGGATATACGTTATACATTATAGGATATACGTTATACGTGATACGTTGTACGTTATACGTTATACGTTATACGTTATACGTTATACGTTATACGTTGTACGTTATGCGTTAAACATTATACGTTATACGATATACGTTATACGTTATACGTTATGCGTTATAGCATATACCTTATTCGTTATACGTTATACGTTATACGTTATACGTTATACGTTATACGTTATACGTTATACGTTATACGTTATACGTTATACGTTATACGTTATACGTTATACGTTATACGTTATACGTTATACGTTATACGTTATACGTTATACGTTATACGTTATACGTTATACGTTATACGTTATACGTTATACGTTATACGTTATACGTTATACGTTATACGTTATACGTTATACGTTATACGTTATACGTTTGACGTTATACGCTATACGGTATACGTTATGCGTTATTCGCTATACGTTATGCGTTATAGGATATACGTTATGCATTATAGGATATACGTTATACGTGATACGTTGTACGTTATACGTTATACGTTATACGTTATACGTTATACGTTATACGTTATACGTTATACGTTATACGTTGTACGTTATGCGTTAAACATTATACGTTATACGATATACGTTATACGTTATACGTTATGCGTTATAGCATATACCTTATTCGTTATACGTTATACGTTATACGTTATACGTTATACGTTATACGTTATACGTTTTACGTTATACGTTATACGTTATACGATATACGTTATACGTTATACGTTATGCGTTATAGGATATACGTTATACGTTATACGTTATACGTTATACGTTATACGTTATACGTTATACGTTATACGTTATACGTTATACGTTATACGTTGTACGTTATACGTTATACGTTATACGTTATACGTTACTCGTTATACGTTATACGTTATACGTTACACGTTATACGTTATACGATATACGTTATACGTTATACGTTACTCGTTATACGTAATATGTAATACGTTTTACGTTATAAGTTATACGTTATACGTTATACGTTATACGTTATACGTTATACGTTATACGTTATACGTTATACGTTATACGTTATACGTTATACGTTATACGTTATACGTTATACGTTATACGTTATACGTTATACGTTATACGTTATACGTTATACGTTATACGTTATACGTTATACGTTATACGTTATACGTTATACGTTATACGGTATACGTTATACGTTATACGTTATACGTTATACGTTATACGTTATACGTTATACGTTATACGTTATACGTTAAACGTTATACGTTATACGTTATACGTTATACGTTATACGTTATACGTTATACGTTATACGTTATACGTTATACGTTATACGTTATACGTTATACGTTATACGTTATACGTTATACGTTATACGTTATACGTTATACGTTATACGTTATACGTTATACGTTATACGTTATGCGTTATACGTTATACGTTATACGGTATACGTTATGCGTTATACGTTATACGTTATACGCTATACGTTATACGTTATACGTTTTACGTTATACGTTATACGTTATACGATATACGTTATACGTTATACGTTATGCGTTATAGGATATACGTTATACGTTATACGTTATACGTTATACGTTATACGTTATACGTTATACGTTATACGTTATACGTTATACGTTATACGTTATACGTTGTACGTTATACGTTATACGTTATACGTTATACGTTACTCGTTATACGTTATACGTTATACGTTATACGTTATACGTTATACGTTATACGTTATACGTTATACGTTACTCGTTATACGTAATATGTAATACGTTTTACGTTATAAGTTATACGTTATACGTTATACGTTATACGTTATACGTTATACGTTATACGTTATACGTTATACGTTATACGTTATACGTTATACGTTATACGTTATACGTTATACGGTATACGTTATGCGTTATACGTTATACGTTATACGTTATACGTTTTACGTTTTACGTTATACGTTATACGTTATACGATATACGTTATACGTTATACGTTATGCGTTATAGGATATACGTTATACGTTATACGTTATACGTTATACGTTATACGTTATACGTTATACGTTATACGTTATACGTTATACGTTATACGTTGTACGTTATACGTTATACGTTATACGTTATACGTTATACGTTATACGTTATACGTTATACGTTATACGTTATACGTTATACGTTATACGTTATACGTTATACGTTATACGTTATACGTTATACGTTATACGTTATACGTTATACGTTATACGTTATACGTTATACGTTATACGTTATACGTTATACGTTATACGTTATACGTTATACGTTATACGTTATACGTTATACGTTATACGTTATACGTTATACGTTATACGTTATACGTTATACGTTATACGTTATACGTTATACGTTATACGTTATACGTTATACGTTATACGTTATACGTTATACGTTATACGTTATACGTTATACGTTTGACGTTATACGCTATACGGTATACGTTATGCGTTATTCGCTATACGTTATGCGTTATAGGATATACGTTATGCATTATAGGATATACGTTATGCATTATAGGATATACGTTATACGTGATACGTTGTACGTTATACGTTATACGTTATACGTTATACGTTATACGTTATACGTTGTACGTTATGCGTTAAACATTATACGTTATACGATATACGTTATACGTTATACGTTATGCGTTATAGCATATACCTTATTCGTTATACGTTATACGTTATACGTTATACGTTATACGTTATACGTTATACGTTATACGTTATACGTTATACGTTATACGTTATACGTTGTACGTTATACGTTATACGTTATACGTTATACGTTATACGTTATACGTTATACGTTATACGTTATACGTTATACGTTTGACGTTATACGCTATACGGTATACGTTATGCGTTATTCGCTATACGTTATGCGTTATAGGATATACGTTATGCATTATAGGATATACGTTATACGTGATACGTTGTACGTTATACGTTATACGTTATACGTTATACGTTATACGTTATACGTTATACGTTATACGTTATACGTTGTACGTTATGCGTTAAACATTATACGTTATACGATATACGTTATACGTTATACGTTATGCGTTATAGCATATACCTTATTCGTTATACGTTATACGTTATACGTTATACGTTATACGTTATACGTTATACGTTTTACGTTATACGTTATACGTTATACGATATACGTTATACGTTATACGTTATGCGTTATAGGATATACGTTATACGTTATACGTTATACGTTATACGTTATACGTTATACGTTATACGTTATACGTTATACGTTATACGTTATACGTTATACGTTGTACGTTATACGTTATACGTTATACGTTATACGTTACTCGTTATACGTTATACGTTATACGTTATACGTTATACGTTATACGATATACGTTATACGTTATACGTTACTCGTTATACGTAATATGTAATACGTTTTACGTTATAAGTTATACGTTATACGTTATACGTTATACGTTATACGTTATACGTTATACGTTATACGTTATACGTTATACGTTATACGTTATACGTTATACGTTATACGTTATACGTTATACGTTATACGTTATACGTTATACGTTATACGTTATACGTTATACGTTATACGTTATACGTTATACGTTATACGTTATACGTTATACGTTATACGTTATACGGTATACGTTATACGTTATACGTTATACGTTATACGTTATACGTTATACGTTATACGTTATACGTTATACGTTAAACGTTATACGTTATACGTTATACGTTATACGTTATACGTTATACGTTATACGTTATACGTTATACGTTATACGTTATACGTTATACGTTATACGTTATACGTTATACGTTATACGTTATACGTTATACGTTATACGTTATACGTTATACGTTATACGTTATACGTTATGCGTTATACGTTATACGTTATACGGTATACGTTATGCGTTATACGTTATACGTTATACGCTATACGTTATACGTTATACGTTTTACGTTATACGTTATACGTTATACGATATACGTTATACGTTATACGTTATGCGTTATAGGATATACGTTATACGTTATACGTTATACGTTATACGTTATACGTTATACGTTATACGTTATACGTTATACGTTATACGTTTGACGTTATACGCTATACGGTATACGTTATGCGTTATTCGCTATACGTTATGCGTTATAGGATATACGTTATGCATTATAGGATATACGTTATACGTTATACGTTATACGTTATACGTTATACGTTATACGTTATACGTTATACGTTATACGTTATACGTTATACGTTATACGGTATACGTTATACGTTATACGTTATACGTTATACGTTATACGTTATACGTTATAGCATATACCTTATTCGTTATACGTTATACGTTATACGTTATACGTTATACGTTATACGTTATACGTTTTACGTTATACGTTATACGTTATACGATATACGTTATACGTTATACGTTATGCGTTATAGGATATACGTTATACGTTATACGTTATACGTTATACGTTATACGTTATACGTTATACGTTATACGTTATACGTTATACGTTATACGTTGTACGTTATACGTTATACGTTATACGTTATACGTTACTCGTTATACGTTATACGTTATACGTTATACGTTATACGTTATACGATATACGTTATACGTTATACGTTACTCGTTATACGTAATATGTAATACGTTTTACGTTATAAGTTATACGTTATACGTTATACGTTATACGTTATACGTTATACGTTATACGTTATACGTTATACGTTATACGTTATACGTTATACGTTA
>NW_027480079.1:0-41218 GCF_051014685.1 Ptiloglossa arizonensis | reverse complement strand
AACGTTATGTGTATTTTTTCCCTAGGCCATTCTGGTTAAGCGTTTGGAGCAGCAGAATTGCGAAAAATTTCTTGTCTTCTCAACCATTTCTTAGCTGCAAACTCCCATATCTCGCGAACGGATTGACCAAACCCAAAAATTCCTGCTGCGTCTGAAAGTAGAAACTCGCCCGATTACAACGGTATGTGTATTTTTTCCCTAACCCATTCTGGTTAAGCGTTTGGAGCAGCAGAAGTGCGAAGAATTAGTTGTCTTCTCAAACATTTCTTAGCTTCAAACTCCCATATCTCGCGAACGGATTGACCAAACCCAAAAATTCCTGCTGCGTCTGAAAGTAGAAACTCGCCCGATTACAACGGTATGTGTATTTTTTCCCTAGGCCATTCTGGTTAAGCGTTTGGAGCAGCAGAAATGCTAAAAATTTGTTGTCTTCTCAAACATTTCTTAGCTGCAAACTCCCATATCTCGCGAACGGATTGACCTAACCCAAAAATTCCTATTGCATCTGATAGTAGAGACTCGCCCGATTACAGCTGTATGCGTATTTTTTCCCTAGGCCATTCTGGTTAAGCGCTGGAGCAGCAGAAGTGCGACAAATTTGTTGTCTCCTCAACCATTTCTTAGCTTCACACTCCCATATCTCGCGAGCGGATTGACCTAACCAAAAAATTTCTATTGTAACTGAAATTAGAAACTAGTCCGATTACAACGGTATGGGTATTTTTTCCCTAGGCCATTCTGGTTAAGCGTTTGGAGCAGCAGAAGTGCGAAAAATTTGTTGTCTTCTCAACCATTTCGTAGCTTCATACTCACATATCTCGCGAGCGGATTGAACTAACCCAAAAATTCCTATTGCATCTGAAAGTAGAAACTCGCCCGATTACAATGGTATGTGTATTTTTTCCCTAGGCCATTCTGGTTAAGCGTTTGGAGCAGCAGTATTGCTAAAAATTTGTTTTTTTCTCAACCATTTCTTAGCTTCAAACTCCCATATCTCGCGAACGGATTGGCCAAACCCAAAAATTCATGCTGCGTCTGATAGTAGAAACTCGCCCGATTACAACTGTATGCGTATTTTTTCCCTAGGCCATTCTGGTTAAGCGTTTGGAGCAGCAGAATTGCGAAAAATTTCTTGTCTTCTCAACCATTTCTTAGCTGCAAACTCCCATATCTCGCGAACGGATTGACCTAACCCAAAAATTCATGCTGCGTCTGATAGTAGAGACTCGCCCGATTACAACGGAATGTGTATTTTTTCCCTAGGCCATTCTGGTTAAGCGCTGGAGCAGCAGAATTGCGAAAAATTTTTTGCCTTCTCAACCATTTCTTGGATTCATACTCCCATATCTCGCGAACGGATTGACCTAACCCAAAAATTCCTATTGCATCTGAAAGTAGAAACTCGCCCGATTACAACTGTATGGGTATTTCTATTCCCTAGGCCATTCTGGTTTAGCGTTTGGAGCAGCAGAAGTGCGAAAAATTTGTTGTCATCTCAACCATTTCTTAGCTTCAAACTCCCATATCTCGCGAACGGATTGACCAAACCCAAAAATTCCTGCTGCGTCTGAAAGTAGAAACTCGCCCGATTACAACTGTATGGGTTTTTTTTCCCTAGGCCATTCTGGTTAAGCGTTTGGAGCAGCAGAAGTGCGAAAAATTTGTTGTCTTCTCAACCATTTCTTAGCTTCAAACTCCCATATCTCGCGAACGGATTGACCAAACCCAAAAATTCCTGCTGCGTCTGAAAGTAGAAACTCGCTCGATTACAACGTTATGTGTATTTTTTCCCTAGGCCATTCTGGTTAAGCGTTTGGAGCAGCAGAATTGCGAAAAATTTCTTGTCTTCTCAACCATTTCTTAGCTGCAAACTCCCATATCTCGCGAACGGATTGACCTAACCCAAAAATTCCTATTGCATCTGAAAGTAGAAACTCGCCCGATTACAACGGTATGTGTATTTTTTCCCTAGCCCATTCTGGTTAAGCGATTGGAGCAGCAGTAGTGCGAAAATTTTGTTGTCTTGTCAACCATTTCTTAGCTTCAAAGTCCCATATCTCGCGAACGGATTGACCAAACCCAAAAATTCCTGCAGCGTCTGGAAGCAGAAACTCGCCCGATTACAACGGTATGTGTATTTTTTCCCTAGGCCATTCTGGTTAAGCGTTTGGAGCAGCAGAATTGCTAAAAATTTGTTGTCTTCTCAAACATTTCTTAGCTGCAAACTCCCATATCTCGCGAACGGATTGACCTAACCCAAAAATTCCTATTGCATCTGATAGTAGAGATTCGCCCGATTACAACTGTATGCGTATTTTTTCCCTAGGCCATTCTGGTTAAGCGCTGGAGCAGCAGAAGTGCGACAAATTTGTTGTCTCCTCAACCATTTCTTAGCTTCACACTCCCATATCTCGCGAGCGGATTGACCTAACCAAAAAATTTCTATTGTAACTGAAATTAGAAACTAGTCCGATTACAACGGTATGGGTATTTTTTCCCTAGGCCATTCTGGTTAAGCGTTTGGAGCAGCAGAAGTGCGAAAAATTTGTTGTCTTCTCAACCATTTCGTAGCTTCATACTCACATATCTCGCGAGCGGATTGAACTAACCCAAAAATTCCTATTGCATCTGAAAGTAGAAACTCGCCCGATTACAACGGTATGTGTATTTTTTCCCTAGGCCATTCTGGTTAAGCGTTTGGAGCAGCAGTATTGCTAAAAATTTGTTGTCTTCTCAACCATTTCTTAGCTTCAAACTCCCATATCTCGCGAACGGATTGGCCAAACCCAAAAATTCATGCTGCGTCTGATAGTAGAAACTCGCCCGATTACAATTGTATGCGTATTTTTTCCCTAGGCCATTCTGGTTAAGCGTTTGGAGCAGCAGAATTGCGAAAAATTTCTTGTCTTCTCAACCATTTCTTAGCTGCAAACTCCCATATCTCGCGAACGGATTGACCTAACCCAAAAATTCATGCTGCGTCTGATAGTAGAGACTCGCCCGATTACAACGGAATGTGTATTTTTTCCCTAGGCCATTCTGGTTAAGCGCTGGAGCAGCAGAATTGCGAAAAATTTTTTGCCTTCTCAACCATTTCTTGGATTCAAACTCCCATATCTCGCGAACGGATTGACCTAACCCAAAAATTCCTATTGCATCTGAAAGTAGAATCTCGCCCGATTACAACTGTATGGGTATTTCTATTCCCTAGGCCATTCTGGTTAAGCGTTTGGAGCAGCAGAAGTGCGAAAAATTTGTTGTCATCTCAACCATTTCTTAGCTTCAAACTCCCATATCTCGCGAACGGATTGACCAAACCCAAAAATTCCTGCTGCGTCTGAAAGTAGAAACTCGCCCGATTACAACTGTATGGGTATTTTTTCCCTAGGCCATTCTGGTTAAGCGTTTGGAGCAGCAGAAGTGCGAAAAATTTGTTGTCTTCTCAACCATTTCTTAGCTTCAAACTCCCATATCTCGCGAACGGATTGACCAAACCCAAAAATTCCTGCTGCGTCTGAAAGTAGAAACTCGCCCGATTACAACGTTATGTGTATTTTTTGCCTAGGCCATTCTGGTTAAGCGTTTGGAGCAGCAGAAGTGCGAAGAATTAGTTGTCTTCTCAAACATTTCTTAGCTTCAAACTCCCATATCTCGCGAACGGATTGACCAAACCCAAAAATTCCTGCTGCGTCTGGAAGTAGAAACTCGCCCGATTACAACTGTATGGGTATTTTTATTCCCTAGGCCATTCTGGATAAGCGTTTGGAGCAGCAGAAGTGCGAAAAATTTGTTGTCTTCTCAACCATTTCTTAGCTTCAAACTCCCATATCTCGCGAACGGATTGACCAAACCCAAAAATTCCTGCTGCGTCTGAAAGTAGAAACTCGCCCGATTACAACTGTATGGGTATTTTTTCCCTAGGCCATTCTGGTTAAGCGTTTGGAGCAGCAGAAGTGCGAAAAATTTGTTGTCTTCTCAACCATTTCTTAGCTTCAAAGTCCCATATCTCGCGACCGGATTGACCAAACCCAAAAATTCCTATTGCATCTGAAAGTAGAAACTCGCCCGATTACAGCGGTATGTGTATTTTTTCCCTAGGCCATTCTGGTTAAGCGTTTGGAGCAGCAGAATTGCGAAAAATTTGTTGTCTTCTCAACCATTTCTTAGCTTCAAAGTCCCATATCTCGCGACCGGATTGACCAAACCCAAAAATTCCTGCTGCGTCTGAAAGTAGAAACTCGCCCGATTACAACTGTCTGTGTATTTTTTCCCTAGGCCATTCTGGTTAAGCGTTTGGAGCAGCAGAATTGCGAAAAATTTCTTGTCTTCTCAACCATTTCTTAGCTGCAAACTCCCATATCTCGCGAACGGATTGACCTAACCCAAAAATTCCTATTGCATCTGAAAGTAGAAACTCGCCCGATTACAACGGTATGCGTATTTTATCCCTAGGCCATTCTGGTTAAGCGCTGGAGCAGCAGAAGTGTGACAAATTTGTTGTCTTGTCAACCATTTCTTAGCTTCAATCTCCTATATCTCGCGAGCGGATTGACCTAACCCAAAAATTCCTATTACATCTGAAAGTAGAAACTCGCCCGATTACAACGGTATGTGTATTTTTTCCCCAGGCCATTCTGTTTAAGCGTTTGGAGCAGCAGAATTGCGAAAAATTTGTTGTCTTCTCAACCATTTCTTAGCATCAAACTCCCATATCTCGCGAACGGATTGACCAAACCAAAAATTCCTGCTGCGTCTGGAAGTAGAAACTCGCCCGATTACAACTGTATGGGTATTTTTATTCCCTAGGCCATTCTGGATAAGCGTTTGGAGCAGCAGAAGTGCGAAAAATTTGTTGTCTTCTCAACCATTTCTTAGCTTCAAACTCCCATATCTCGCGAACGGATTGACCTAACCCAAAAATTCCTATTGCATCTGAAAGTAGAAACTCGCCCGATTACAGCGGAATGTGTATTTTTTCCCTAGGCCATTCTGGTTAAGCGTTTGGAGCAGCAGAATTGCGAAAAATTTTTTGCCTTCTCAACCATTTCTTGGCTTCAAACTCCCATATCTCGCGAACGGATTGACCTAACCCAAAAATTCCTATTGCATCTGAAAGTAGAAACTCGTCCGATTACAACGGTAAGGGTATTTTTTCCCTAGGCCATTCTGGTTAAGCGTTTGGAACAGCAGAAGTGCGAAAAATTTGTTATCTTCTCAACCATTTCTTAGCTTCAAAGTCCCATATCTCGCGAACGGATTGACCAAACCCAAAAATTCCTGTTGCGTCTGAAATTAGAAACTCGCCCGATTACAACGGTATGTGTATTTTTTGCCTAGGCCATTCTGGTTAAGCGTTTGGAGCAGCAGAATTGCGAAAAATTTTGTGCCTTCTCTACCATTTCTTGGGTTCAAACTCCCATATCTCGCGAACGGATTGACCTAACCCAAAAATTCCTGTTGCGTGTGAAAGTAGAAACTCGCCCGATTACAACGGTATGTGTATTTTTTCCCCAGCCCATTCTAGTTAAGCGATTGGAGCAGCAGTAGTGCGAAAAATTTGTTGTCTTGTCAACCATTTCTTAGCTTCAAAGTCCCATATCTCGCGAACGGATTGACCTAACCCAAAAATTCCTATTGTAACTGAAAGTAGAAACTCGTCCGACTACAACGGTATGGGCATTTTTTCCCTAGGCCATTCTGGTTAAGCGTTTGGAGCAGCAGAATTGCGAAAAATTTTTTGCCTTCTCAACCATTTCTTGGCTTCAAACTCCCATATCTCGCGAACGGATTGACCAAACCCAAAAATTCCTGCTGCGTCTGAAAGTAGAAACTCGCCCGATTACAAATGTATGCGTATTTTTTCCCTAGGCCATTCTGGTTAAGCGCTGGAGCAGCAGAAGTGCGACAAATTTGTTGTCTTGTCAACCATTTCTTAGCTTCAAACTCCCATATCTCGCGAGCGGACTGACCTAACCCAAAAATTCCTATTACATCTGAAAGAAGAAACTCGCCCGATTACAACGGTATGTGTATTTTTTCCCCAGGCCATTCTGGTTAAGCGTTTGGAGCAGCAGAAGTGCGAAGGATTAGTTGTCTTCTCAAACATTTCTTAGCTTCAAACTCCCATATCTCGCGAACGGATTGACCAAACCCAAAAATTCCTGTTGCGTCTGAAATTAGAAACTCGCCCGATTACAACGGTATGTGTATTTTTTGCCTAGGCCATTCTGGTTAAGCGTTTGGAGCAGCAGAATTGCGAAAAATTTTTTGCCTTCTCAACCATTTCTTGGCTTCAAACTCTCATATCTCGCGAACGGATTGACCAAACCCAAAAATTCCTGCTGCGTCTGAAAGTAGAAACTCGCCCGATTACAACTGTATGCGTATTTTTTCCCTAGGCCATTCTGGTTAAGCGCTGGAGCAGCAGAAGTGTGACAAATTTGTTGTCTTGTCAACCATTTCTTAGCTTCAAACTCCTATATCTCGCGAGCGGATTGACCTAACCCAAAAATTCCTATTACATCTGAAAGTAGAAACTCGCCCGATTACAACGGTATGTGTATTTTTTCCCCAGGCCATTCTGGTTAAGCGTTTGGAGCAGCAGAATTGCGAAAAATTTTTTGCCTTCTCAACCATTTCTTGGCTTCAAACTCCCATATCTCGCGAACGAATTGACCTAACCCAAAAATTCCTGTTGCGTCTGAAATTAGAAACTCGCCCGATTACAACGGTATGGGTATTTTTTCCCTAGGCCATTCTGGTTAAGCGTTTGGAGCAGCAGAATTGCGAAAAATTTGTTGTCTTCTCAACCATTTCTTAGCATCAAACTCCCATATCTCGCGAACGGATTGACCAAAACAAAAATTCCTGCTGCGTCTGGAAGTAGAAACTCGCCCGATTACAACTGTATGGGTATTTTTATTCCCTAGGCCATTCTGGATAAGCGTTTGGAGCAGCAGAAGTGCGAAAAATTTGTTGTCTTCTCAACCATTTCTTAGCTTCAAACTCCCATATCTCGCGAACGGATTGACCTAACCCAAAAATTCCTATTGCAGCTGAAAGTAGAAACTCGCCCGATTACAACGGAATGTGTATTTTTTCCCTAGGCCATTCTGGTTAAGCGTTTGGAGCAGCAGAATTGCGAAAAATTTTTTGCCTTCTCAACCATTTCTTGGCTTCAAACTCCCATATCTCGCGAATGGATTGACCTAACCCAAAAATTCCTATTGCATCTGAAAGTAGAAACTCGTCCGATTACAACGGTAAGGGTATTTTTTCCCTAGGCCATTCTGGTTAAGCGTTTGGAGCAGCAGAAGTGCGAAAAATTTGTTATCTTCTCAACCATTTCTTAGCTTCAAAGTCCCATATCTCGCGAACGGATTGACCAAACCCAAAAATTCCTGCTGCGTCTGAAAGTAGAAACTCGCCCGATTACAGATGTATGCGTATTTTTTCCATAGGCCATTCTGGTTAAGCGCTGGAGCAGCAGAAGTGCGACAAATTTGTTGTCTTCTGAACCATTTCTTAGCTTCAAACTCCCATATCTCGCGAGCGGATTGACCTAACCCAAAAATTCCTATTGCATCTGAAAGTAGAAACTCGCCCGATTTCAACGGTATGTGTATTTTTTCCCTAGGCCATTCTGGTTAAGCGTTTGGAGCAGCAGAATTGCAAAAAATTTTTTGCCTTCTCAACCATTTCTTGGCTTCAAACTCCCATATCTCGCGAACGGATTGACCTAACCCAAAAATTCCTGTTGCGTCTGAAATTAGAAACTCGCCCGATTACAACGGTATGTGTATTTTTTCCCTAGGCCATTCTGGTTAAGCGTTTGGAGCAGCAGAAGTGCGAAAAATTAGTTGTCTTCTCAACCATTTCTTAGCTTCAAAGTCCCATATCTCGCGAACGGATTGACCAAACCCAAAAATTCCTGTTGCGTCTGAAATTAGAAACTCGCCCGATTACAACGGTATGTGTATTTTTTGCCTAGGCCATTCTGGTTAAGCATTTGGAGCAGCAGAATTGCGAAAAATTTTGTGCCTTCTCTACCATTTCTTGGGTTCAAACTCCCATATCTCGCGAACGGATTGACCTAACCCAAAAATTCCTGTTGCTTGTGAAAGTAGAAACTCGCCCGATTACAACGGTATGTGTATTTTTTCCCCAGCCCATTCTGGTTAAGCGATTGGAGCAGCAGTAGTGCGAAAAATTTGTTGTCTTGTCAACCATTTCTTAGCTTCAAAGTCCCATATCTCGCGAACGGATTGACCTAACCCAAAAATTCCTATTGTAACTGAAAGTAGAAACTCGTCCGATTACAACGGTATGGGCATTTTTTCCCTAGGCCATTCTGGTTAAGCGTTTGGAGCAGCAGAAGTGCGAAAAATTTGTTGTCTTCTCAACCATTTCTTAGCTTCAAACTCCCATATCTCGCGAACGGATTGACCAAACCCAAAAATTCCTGCTGCGTCTGAAAGTAGAAACTCGCCCGATTACAACGTTATGTGTATTTTTTGCCTAGGCCATTCTGGTTAAGCGTTTGGAGCAGCAGAAGTGCGAAGAATTAGTTGTCTTCTCAAACATTTCTTAGCTTCAAACTCCCATATCTCGCGAACGGATTGACCAAACCCAAAAATTCCTGCTGCGTCTGGAAGTAGAAACTCGCCCGATTACAACTGTATGGGTATTTTTATTCCCTAGGCCATTCTGGATAAGCGTTTGGAGCAGCAGAAGTGCGAAAAATTTGTTGTCTTCTCAACCATTTCTTAGCTTCAAACTCCCATATCTCGCGAACGGATTGACCAAACCCAAAAATTCCTGCTGCGTCTGAAAGTAGAAACTCGCCCGATTACAACTGTATGGGTATTTTTTCCCTAGGCCATTCTGGTTAAGCGTTTGGAGCAGCAGAAGTGCGAAAAATTTGTTGTCTTCTCAACCATTTCTTAGCTTCAAAGTCCCATATCTCGCGACCGGATTGACCAAACCCAAAAATTCCTATTGCATCTGAAAGTAGAAACTCGCCCGATTACAGCGGTATGTGTATTTTTTCCCTAGGCCATTCTGGTTAAGCGTTTGGAGCAGCAGAATTGCGAAAAATTTGTTGTCTTCTCAACCATTTCTTAGCTTCAAAGTCCCATATCTCGCGACCGGATTGACCAAACCCAAAAATTCCTGCTGCGTCTGAAAGTAGAAACTCGCCCGATTACAACTGTCTGTGTATTTTTTCCCTAGGCCATTCTGGTTAAGCGTTTGGAGCAGCAGAATTGCGAAAAATTTCTTGTCTTCTCAACCATTTCTTAGCTGCAAACTCCCATATCTCGCGAACGGATTGACCTAACCCAAAAATTCCTATTGCATCTGAAAGTAGAAACTCGCCCGATTACAACGGTATGCGTATTTTATCCCTAGGCCATTCTGGTTAAGCGCTGGAGCAGCAGAAGTGTGACAAATTTGTTGTCTTGTCAACCATTTCTTAGCTTCAATCTCCTATATCTCGCGAGCGGATTGACCTAACCCAAAAATTCCTATTACATCTGAAAGTAGAAACTCGCCCGATTACAACGGTATGTGTATTTTTTCCCCAGGCCATTCTGGTTAAGCGTTTGGAGCAGCAGAATTGCGAAAAATTTGTTGTCTTCTCAACCATTTCTTAGCATCAAACTCCCATATCTCGCGAACGGATTGACCAAACCAAAAATTCCTGCTGCGTCTGGAAGTAGAAACTCGCCCGATTACAACTGTATGGGTATTTTTATTCCCTAGGCCATTCTGGATAAGCGTTTGGAGCAGCAGAAGTGCGAAAAATTTGTTGTCTTCTCAACCATTTCTTAGCTTCAAACTCCCATATCTCGCGAACGGATTGACCTAACCCAAAAATTCCTATTGCATCTGAAAGTAGAAACTCGCCCGATTACAGCGGAATGTGTATTTTTTCCCTAGGCCATTCTGGTTAAGCGTTTGGAGCAGCAGAATTGCGAAAAATTTTTTGCCTTCTCAACCATTTCTTGGCTTCAAACTCCCATATCTCGCGAACGGATTGACCTAACCCAAAAATTCCTATTGCATCTGAAAGTAGAAACTCGTCCGATTACAACGGTAAGGGTATTTTTTCCCTAGGCCATTCTGGTTAAGCGTTTGGAACAGCAGAAGTGCGAAAAATTTGTTATCTTCTCAACCATTTCTTAGCTTCAAAGTCCCATATCTCGCGAACGGATTGACCAAACCCAAAAATTCCTGTTGCGTCTGAAATTAGAAACTCGCCCGATTACAACGGTATGTGTATTTTTTGCCTAGGCCATTCTGGTTAAGCGTTTGGAGCAGCAGAATTGCGAAAAATTTTGTGCCTTCTCTACCATTTCTTGGGTTCAAACTCCCATATCTCGCGAACGGATTGACCTAACCCAAAAATTCCTGTTGCGTGTGAAAGTAGAAACTCGCCCGATTACAACGGTATGTGTATTTTTTCCCCAGCCCATTCTAGTTAAGCGATTGGAGCAGCAGTAGTGCGAAAAATTTGTTGTCTTGTCAACCATTTCTTAGCTTCAAAGTCCCATATCTCGCGAACGGATTGACCTAACCCAAAAATTCCTATTGTAACTGAAAGTAGAAACTCGTCCGATTACAACGGTATGGGCATTTTTTCCCTAGGCCATTCTGGTTAAGCGTTTGGAGCAGCAGAATTGCGAAAAATTTTTTGCCTTCTCAACCATTTCTTGGCTTCAAACTCCCATATCTCGCGAACGGATTGACCAAACCCAAAAATTCCTGCTGCGTCTGAAAGTAGAAACTCGCCCGATTACAAATGTATGCGTATTTTTTCCCTAGGCCATTCTGGTTAAGCGCTGGAGCAGCAGAAGTGCGACAAATTTGTTGTCTTGTCAACCATTTCTTAGCTTCAAACTCCCATATCTCGCGAGCGGACTGACCTAACCCAAAAATTCCTATTACATCTGAAAGAAGAAACTCGCCCGATTACAACGGTATGTGTATTTTTTCCCCAGGCCATTCTGGTTAAGCGTTTGGAGCAGCAGAAGTGCGAAGGATTAGTTGTCTTCTCAAACATTTCTTAGCTTCAAACTCCCATATCTCGCGAACGGATTGACCAAACCCAAAAATTCCTGTTGCGTCTGAAATTAGAAACTCGCCCGATTACAACGGTATGTGTATTTTTTGCCTAGGCCATTCTGGTTAAGCGTTTGGAGCAGCAGAATTGCGAAAAATTTTTTGCCTTCTCAACCATTTCTTGGCTTCAAACTCTCATATCTCGCGAACGGATTGACCAAACCCAAAAATTCCTGCTGCGTCTGAAAGTAGAAACTCGCCCGATTACAACTGTATGCGTATTTTTTCCCTAGGCCATTCTGGTTAAGCGCTGGAGCAGCAGAAGTGTGACAAATTTGTTGTCTTGTCAACCATTTCTTAGCTTCAAACTCCTATATCTCGCGAGCGGATTGACCTAACCCAAAAATTCCTATTACATCTGAAAGTAGAAACTCGCCCGATTACAACGGTATGTGTATTTTTTCCCCAGGCCATTCTGGTTAAGCGTTTGGAGCAGCAGAATTGCGAAAAATTTTTTGCCTTCTCAACCATTTCTTGGCTTCAAACTCCCATATCTCGCGAACGAATTGACCTAACCCAAAAATTCCTGTTGCGTCTGAAATTAGAAACTCGCCCGATTACAACGGTATGGGTATTTTTTCCCTAGGCCATTCTGGTTAAGCGTTTGGAGCAGCAGAATTGCGAAAAATTTGTTGTCTTCTCAACCATTTCTTAGCATCAAACTCCCATATCTCGCGAACGGATTGACCAAAACAAAAATTCCTGCTGCGTCTGGAAGTAGAAACTCGCCCGATTACAACTGTATGGGTATTTTTATTCCCTAGGCCATTCTGGATAAGCGTTTGGAGCAGCAGAAGTGCGAAAAATTTGTTGTCTTCTCAACCATTTCTTAGCTTCAAACTCCCATATCTCGCGAACGGATTGACCTAACCCAAAAATTCCTATTGCAGCTGAAAGTAGAAACTCGCCCGATTACAACGGAATGTGTATTTTTTCCCTAGGCCATTCTGGTTAAGCGTTTGGAGCAGCAGAATTGCGAAAAATTTTTTGCCTTCTCAACCATTTCTTGGCTTCAAACTCCCATATCTCGCGAATGGATTGGCCTAACCCAAAAATTCCTATTGCATCTGAAAGTAGAAACTCGTCCGATTACAACGGTAAGGGTATTTTTTCCCTAGGCCATTCTGGTTAAGCGTTTGGAGCAGCAGAAGTGCGAAAAATTTGTTATCTTCTCAACCATTTCTTAGCTTCAAAGTCCCATATCTCGCGAACGGATTGACCAAACCCAAAAATTCCTGCTGCGTCTGAAAGTAGAAACTCGCCCGATTACAGATGTATGCGTATTTTTTCCATAGGCCATTCTGGTTAAGCGCTGGAGCAGCAGAAGTGCGACAAATTTGTTGTCTTCTGAACCATTTCTTAGCTTCAAACTCCCATATCTCGCGAGCGGATTGACCTAACCCAAAAATTCCTATTGCATCTGAAAGTAGAAACTCGCCCGATTTCAACGGTATGTGTATTTTTTCCCTAGGCCATTCTGGTTAAGCGTTTGGAGCAGCAGAATTGCAAAAAATTTTTTGCCTTCTCAACCATTTCTTGGCTTCAAACTCCCATATCTCGCGAACGGATTGACCTAACCCAAAAATTCCTGTTGCGTCTGAAATTAGAAACTCGCCCGATTACAACGGTATGTGTATTTTTTCCCTAGGCCATTCTGGTTAAGCGTTTGGAGCAGCAGAAGTGCGAAAAATTAGTTGTCTTCTCAACCATTTCTTAGCTTCAAAGTCCCATATCTCGCGAACGGATTGACCAAACCCAAAAATTCCTGTTGCGTCTGAAATTAGAAACTCGCCCGATTACAACGGTATGTGTATTTTTTGCCTAGGCCATTCTGGTTAAGCATTTGGAGCAGCAGAATTGCGAAAAATTTTGTGCCTTCTCTACCATTTCTTGGGTTCAAACTCCCATATCTCGCGAACGGATTGACCTAACCCAAAAATTCCTGTTGCTTGTGAAAGTAGAAACTCGCCCGATTACAACGGTATGTGTATTTTTTCCCCAGCCCATTCTGGTTAAGCGATTGGAGCAGCAGTAGTGCGAAAAATTTGTTGTCTTGTCAACCATTTCTTAGCTTCAAAGTCCCATATCTCGCGAACGGATTGACCTAACCCAAAAATTCCTATTGTAACTGAAAGTAGAAACTCGTCCGATTACAACGGTATGGGCATTTTTTCCCTAGGCCATTCTGGTTAAGCGTTTGGAGCAGCAGAATTGCGAAAAATTTTTTGCCTTCTCAACCATTTCTTGGCTTCAAACTCCCATATCTCGCGAACGGATTGACCAAACCCAAAAATTCCTGCTGCGTCTGAAAGTAGAAACTCGCCCGATTACAACTGTATGCGTATTTTTTCCCTAGGCCATTCTGGTTAAGCGCTGGAGCAGCAGAAGTGCGACAAATTTGTTGTCTTGTCAACCATTTCTTAGCTTCAAACTCCCATATCTCGCGAGCGGACTGACCTAACCCAAAAATTCCTATTACATCTGAAAGTAGAAACTCGCCCGATTACAAGGGTATGTGTATTTTTTCCCCAGGCCATTCTGGTTAAGCGTTTGGAGCAGCAGAAGTGCGAAGAATTAGTTGTCTTCTCAAACATTTCTTAGCTTCAAACTCCCATATCTCGCGAACGGATTGACCAAACCCAAAAATTCCTGTTGCGTCTGAAATTAGAAACTCGCCCGATTACAACGGTATGTGTATTTTTTCCCTAGCCCATTCTGGTTAAGCGATTGGAGCAGCAGTAGTGCGAAAATTTTGTTGTCTTGTCAACCATTTCTTAGCTTCAAAGTCCCATATCTCGCGAACGGATTGACCTAACCCAAAAATTCCTATTGTAACTGAAAGTAGAAACTCGTCCGATTACAACGGTATGGGCATTTTTTCCCTAGGCCATTCTGGTTAAGCGTTTGGAGCAGCAGAATTGCGAAAAATTTTTTGCCTTCTCAACCATTTCTTGGCTTCAAACTCTCATATCTCGCGAACGGATTGACCAAACCCAAAAATTCCTGCTGCGTCTGAAAGTAGAAACTCGCCCGATTACAACTGTATGCGTATTTTTTCCCTAGGCCATTCTGGTTAAGCGTTGGAGCAGCAGAAGTGTGACAAATTTGTTGTCTTGTCAACCATTTCTTAGCTTCAAACTCCCATATCTCGCGAGCGGATTGACCTAACCCAAAAATTCCTATTACATCTGAAAGTAGAAACTCGCCCGATTACAACGGTATGTGTATTTTTTCCCCAGGCCATTCTGGTTAAGCGTTTGGAGCAGCAGAATTGCGAAAAATTTTTTGCCTTCTCAACCATTTCCTGGCTTCAAACTCCCATATCTCGCGAACGGATTGACCAAACCCGAAAATTCCGACTGCGTCTGAAAGTAGAAACTCGCCCGATTACAACGTTATCTGTATTTTTTCCCTAGGCCATTCTGGTTAAGCGTTTGGAGCAGCAGAAGTGCGAAGAATTAGTTGTCTTCTCAAACATTTCTTAGCTTCAAACTCCCATATCTCGCGAACGGATTGACCAAGCCAAAAATTCCTGCTGCGTCTGGAAGTAGAAACTCGCCCGATTACAACTGTATGGGTATTTTTATTCCCTAGGCCATTCTGGATAAGCGTTTGGAGCAGCAGAAGTGCGAAAAATTTGTTGTCTTCTCAACCATTTCTTAGCTTCCAACTCCCATATCTCGCGAACGGATTCACCAAACCCAAAAATTCTTGCTGCGTCTGAAAGTAGAAACTCGCCCGATTACAACTGTATGGGCATTTTTTCCCTAGGCCATTCTGGTTAAGCGTTTGGAGCAGCAGAATTGCGAAAAATTTTTTGCCTTCTCAACCATTTCTTGGCTTCAAACTCCCATATCTCGCGAACGAATTGACCTAACCCAAAAATTCCTGTTGCGTCTGAAATTAGAAACTCGCCCGATTATAACGGTATGGGTATTTTTTGCCTAGGCCATTCTGGTTAAGCGTTTGGATCAGCAGAAGTGCGAAGAATTAGTTGTCTTCTCAAACATTTCTTAGCTTCAAACTCCCATATCTCGCGAACGGATTGACCAAACCCAAAAATTCCTGCTGCGTCTGAAAGTAGAAACTCGCCCGATTACAACTGTATGGGTATTTTTATTCCCAAGGCATTCTGGTTAAGCGTTTGGAGCAGCAGAAGTGCGAAAAATTTGTTGTCTTCTCAACCATTTCTTAGCTTCAAACTCCCATATCCTGCGAACGGATTGACCAAACCCAAAAATTCCTGCTGCGTCTGAAAGTAGAAACTCGCCCGATTACAACTGTATGGGTATTTTTTCCCTAGGCCATTCTGGTTCAGCGTTTGGAGCAGCAGAAGTGCGAAAAATTTGTTGTCTTCTCAACCATTTCTTAGCTTCAAAGTCCCATATCTCGCGACCGGATTGACCAAACCCAAAAATTCCTATTGCATCTGAAAGTAGAACCTCGCCCGATTACAGCGGTATGTGTATTTTTTCCCTAGGCCATTCTGGTTAAGCGTTTGGAGCAGCAGAAGTGCGAAAAATTAGTTGTCTTCTCAACCATTTCTTAGCTTCAAAGTCCCATATCTCGCGAACGGATTGACCAAACACAAAAATTCCTGTTGCGTCTGAAATTAGAAACTCGCCCGATTACAACGGTATGTGTATTTTTTGCCTAGGCCATTATGGTTAAGCGTTTGGAGCACCAGAATTGCGAAAAATTTTATGCCTTCTCTACCATTTCTTGGGTTCAAACTCCCATATCTCGCGAACGGATTGACCGAACCCAAAAATTCCTGTTGCGTGTGAAAGTAGAATCTCGCCCGATTACAACGGTATATGTATTTTTTCCCCAGCCCATTCTGGTTAAGCGATTGGAGCAGCAGTAGTGCGAACAATTTGTTGTCTTGTCAACCATTTCTTGACTTCAAAGTCCCATATCTCGCGAACGGATTGACCTAACCCAAAAATTCCTATTGTAACTGAAAGTAGAAACTCGTCCGATTACAACGGTATGGGCATTTTTTCCCTAGGCCATTCTGGTTAAGCGTTTGGAGCAGCAGAATTGCGAAAAATTTTTTGCCTTCTCAACCATTTCTTGGCTTCAAACTCCCATATCTCGCGAACGGATTGACCAAACCCAAAAATTCCTGCTGCGTCTGAAAGTAGAAACTCGCCCGATTACAACTGTATGGGTATTTTTATTGCCTAGGCCATTCTGGTTAAGCGTTTGGAGCAGCAGAAGTGCGAAAAATTTGTTGTCTTCTCAACCATTTCTTAGCTTCAAACTCCCATATCTCGCGAACGGATTGACCAAACCCAAAAATTCCTGCTGCGTCTGAAAGTAGAAACTCGCCCGATTACAATTGTATGGGTATTTTTTCCCTAGGCCATTCTGGTTAAGCGTTTGGAGCAGCAGAAGTGCGAAAAATTTGTTGTCTTCTCAACAATTTCTTAGCTTCAAACTCCCATATCTCGCGAACGGATTGACCAAACCCGAAAATTCCGACTGCGTCTGAAAGTAGAAACTCGCCCGATTACAACGTTATCTGTATTTTTTCCCTAGGCCATTCTGGTTAAGCGTTTGGAGCAGCAGAAGTGCGAAGAATTAGTTGTCTTCTCAAACATTTCTTAGCTTCAAACTCCCATATCTCGCGAACGGATTGACCAAGCCAAAAATTCCTGCTGCGTCTGGAAGTAGAAACTCGCCCGATTACAACTGTATGGGTATTTTTATTCCCTAGGCCATTCTGGATAAGCGTTTGGAGCAGCAGAAGTGCGAAAAATTTGTTGTCTTCTCAACCATTTCTTAGCTTCAAACTCCCATATCTCGCGAACGGATTGACCAAACCCAAAAATTCCTGCTGCGTCTGAAAGTAGAAACTCGCCCGATTACAACTGTATGGGCATTTTTTCCCTAGGCCATTCTGGTTAAGCGTTTGGAGCAGCAGAATTGCGAAAAATTTTTTGCCTTCTCAACCATTTCTTGGCTTCAAACTCCCATATCTCGCGAACGAATTGACCTAACCCACAAATTCCTGTTGCGTCTGAAATTAGAAACTCGCCCGATTATAACGGTATGGGTATTTTTTGCCTAGGCCATTCTGGTTAAGCGTTTGGATCAGCAGAAGTGCGAAGAATTAGTTGTCTTCTCAAACATTTCTTAGCTTCAAACTCCCATATCTCGCGAACGGATTGACCAAACCCAAAAATTCCTGCTGCGTCTGAAAGTAGAAACTCGCCCGATTACAACTGTATGGGTATTTTTTCCCTAGGCCATTCTGGTTAAGCGTTTGGAGCAGCAGAATTGCGAAAAATTTGTTGTCTTCTCAACCATTTCTTAGCTTCAAAGTCCCATATCTCGCGACCGGATTGACCAAACCCAAAAATTCCTATTGCATCTGAAAGTAGAACCTCGCCCGATTACAGCGGTATGTGTATTTTTTCCCTAGGCCATTCTGGTTAAGCGTTTGGAGCAGCAGAAGTGCGAAAAATTAGTTGTCTTCTCAACCATTTCTTAGCTTCAAAGTCCCATATCTCGCGAACGGATTGACCAAACACAAAAATTCCTGTTGCGTCTGAAATTAGAAACTCGCCCGATTACAACGGTATGTGTATTTTTTGCCTAGGCCATTCTGGTTAAGCGTTTGGAGCACCAGAATTGCGAAAAATTTTATGCCTTCTCTACCATTTCTTGGGTTCAAACTCCCATATCTCGCGAACGAATTGACCTAACCCAAAAATTCCTGTTGCGTCTGAGATTAGAAACTCGCCCGATTACAACGGTATGGGTATTTTTTGCCTAGGCCATTCTGGTTAAGCGTTTGGAGCAGCAGAATTGCGAAAAATTTGTTGTCTTGTCAACCATTTCTTAGCTTCAAACTCCCATATCTCGCGAGCGGACTGACCTAACCCAAAAATTCCTATTACATCTGAAAGTAGAAACTCGCCCGATTACAACGGTATGTGTATTTTTTCCCCAGGCCATTCTGGTTAAGCGTTTGGAGCAGCAGAAGTGCGAAGAATTAGTTGTCTTCTCAAACATTTCTTAGCTTCAAACTCTCATATCTCGCGAACGGATTGACCAAACCCAAAAATTCCTGCTGCGTCTGAAAGTAGAAACTCGCCCGATTACAACTGTATGGGTATTTTTATTCCCTAGGCCATTCTGGTTAAGCGTTTGGAGCAGCAGGAGTGCGAAAAATTTGTTGTCTTGTCAACCATTTCTTAGCTTCAAACTCCCATATCTCGCGAGCGGACTGACCTAACCCAAAAATTCCTATTACATCTGAAATTAGAAACTCGCCCGATTACAACGGTATGTGTATTTTTTGCCTAGGCCATTCTGGTTAAGCGTTTGGAGCAGCAGAATTGCGAAAAATTTTATGCCTTCTCTACCATTTCTTGGGTTCAAACTCCCATATCTCGCGAACGAATTGACCTAACCCAAAAATTCCTGTTGCGTCTGAGATTAGAAACTCGCCCGATTACAACGGTATGGGTATTTTTTGCCTAGGCCATTCTGCTTAAGCGTTTGGAGCAGCAGAATTGCGAAAAATTTGTTGTCTTGTCAACCATTTCTTAGCTTCAAACTCCCATATCTCGCGAGCGGACTGACCTAACCCAAAAATTCCTATTACATCTGAAAGTAGAAACTCGCCCGATTACAACGGTATGTGTATTTTTTCCCCAGGCCATTCTGGTTAAGCGTTTGGAGCAGCAGAAGTGCGAAGAATTAGTTGTCTTCTCAAACATTTCTTAGCTTCAAACTCTCATATCTCGCGAACGGATTGACCAAACCCAAAAATTCCTGCTGCGTCTGAAAGTAGAAACTCGCCCGATTACAACTGTATGGGTATTTTTATTCCCTAGGCCATTCTGGTTAAGCGTTTGGAGCAGCAGAAGTGCGAAAAATTTGTTGTCTTGTCAACCATTTCTTAGCTTCAAACTCCCATATCTCGCGAGCGGACTGACCTAACCCAAAAATTCCTATTACATCTGAAATTAGAAACTCGCCCGATTACAACGGTATGTGTATTTTTTGCCTAGGCCATTCTGGTTAAGCGTTTGGAGCAGCAGAATTGCGAAAAATTTCTTGTCTTCTCAACCATTTCTTAGCTGCAAACTCCCATATCTCGCGAACGGATTGACCTAACCCAAAAATTCCTATTGCATCTGAAAGTAGAAACTCGCCCGATTACAACGGTATGTGTATTTTTTCCCTAGCCCATTCTGGTTAAGCGATTGGAGCAGCAGTAGTGCGAAAATTTTGTTGTCTTGTAAACCATTTCTTAGCTTCAAAGTCCCATATCTCGCGAACGGATTGACCTAACCCAAAAATTCCTATTGTAACTGAAAGTAGAAACTCGTCCGATTACAACGGTATGGGCATTTTTTCCCTAGGCCATTCTGGTTAAGCGTTTGGAGCAGCAGAATTGCGAAAAATTTTTTGCCTTCTCAACCATTTCTTGGCTTCAAACTCTCATATCTCGCGAACGGATTGACCAAACCCAAAAATTCCTGCTGCGTCTGAAAGTAGAAACTCGCCCGATTACAACTGTACGCGTATTTTTTCCCTAGGCCATTCTGGTTAAGCGCTGGAGCAGCAGAAGTGTGACAAATTTGTTGTCTTGTCAACCATTTCTTAGCTTCAAACTCCCATATCTCACGAGCGGATTGACCTAACCCAAAAATTCCTATTACATCTGAAAGTAGAAACTCGCCCGATTACAACGGTATGTGTATTTTTTCCCCAGGCCATTCTGGTTAAGCGTTTGGAGCAGCAGAATTGCGAAAAATTTTTTGCCTTCTCAACCATTTCTTGGCTTCAAACTCCCATATCTCGCGAACGAATTGACCTAACCCAAAAATTCCTGTTGCGTCTGAGATTAGAAACTCGCCCGATTACAACGGTATGGGTATTTTTTGCCTAGGCCATTCTGGTTAAGCGTTTGGATCAGCAGAAGTGCGAAGAATTAGTTGTCTTCTCAAACATTTCTTAGCTTCAAACTCCCATATCTCGCGAACGGATTGACCAAACCCAAAAATTCCTGCTGCGTCTGAAAGTAGAGACTCGCCCGATTACAACTGTATGGGTATTTTTATTCCCTAGGCCATTCTGGTTAAGCGTTTGGAGCAGCAGAAGTGCGAAAAATTTGTTGTCTTCTCAACCATTTCTTAGCTTCAAACTCCCATATCTCGCGAACGGATTGACCAAACCCAAAAATTCCTGCTGCGTCTGAAAGTAGAAACTCGCCCGATTACAATTGTATGGGTATTTTTTCCCTAGGCCATTCTGGTTAAGCGTTTGGAGCAGCAGAAGTGCGAAAAATTTGTTGTCTTCTCAACAATTTCTTAGCTTCAAACTCCCATATCTCGCGAACGGATTGACCAAACCCGAAAATTCCGGCTGCGTCTGAAAGTAGAAACTCGCCCGATTACAACGTGATCTGTATTTTTTCCCTAGGCCATTCTGGTTAAGCGCTGGAGCAGCAGAAGTGCGACAAATTTGTTGTCTTGTCAACCATTTCTTGACTTCAAAGTCCCATATCTCGCGAACGGATTGACCTAACCCAAAAATTCCTATTGTAACTGAAAGTAGAAACTCGTCCGATTACAACGGTATGGGCATTTTTTCCCTAGGCCATTCTGGTTAAGCGTTTGGAGCAGCAGAATTGCGAAAAATTTTTTGCCTTCTCAACCATTTCTTGGCTTCAAACTCCCATATCTCGCGAACGGATTGACCAAACCCAAAAATTCCTGCTGCGTCTGAAAGTAGAAACTCGCCCGATTACAACTGTATGCGTATTTTTTCCCTAGGCCATTCTGGTTAAGCGCTGGAGCAGCGGAAGTGCGACAAATTTGTTGTCTTGTCAACCATTTCTTAGCTTCAAACTCCCATATCTCGCGAGCGGACTGACCTAACCCAAAAATTCCTATTACATCTGAAAGTAGAAACTCGCCCGATTACAACGGTATGTGTATTTTTTCCCCAGGCCATTCTGGTTAAGCGTTTGGAGCAGCAGAAGTGCGAAAAATTTGTTGTATTGTCAACCATTTCTTAGCTTCAAACTCCCATATCTCGCGAGCGGACTGGCCTAACCCAAAAATTCCTGCTGCGTCTGAAAGTAGAAACTCGCCCGATTACAACTGTATGGGTATTTTTATTCCCAAGGCATTCTGGTTAAGCCTTTGGAGCAGCAGAAGTGCGAAAAATTTGTTGTCTTCTCAACCATTTCTTAGCTTCAAACTCCCATATCCTGCGAACGGATTGACCAAACCCAAAAAATCCTGCTGCGTCTGAAAGTAGAAACTCGCCCGATTACAACTGTATGGGTATTTTTTCCCTAGGCCATTCTGGTTAAGCGTTTGGAGCAGCAGAAGTGCGAAAAATTTGTTGTCTTCTCAACCATTTCTTAGCTTCAAAGTCCCATATCTCGCGAGCGGATTGACCAAACCCAAAAATTCCTATTGCATCTGAAAGTAGAACCTCGCCCGATTACAGCGGTATGTGTATTTTTCCCCTAGGCCATTCTGGTTAAGCGTTTGGAGCAGCAGAAGTGCGAAAAATTAGTTGTCTTCTCAACCATTTCTTAGCTTCAAAGTCCCATATCTCGCGAACGGATTGACCAAACACAAAAATTCCTGTTGCGTCTGAAATTAGAAACTCGCCCGATTACAACGGTATGTGTATTTTTTGCCTAGGCCATTCTGGTTAAGCGTTTGGATCAGCAGAAGTGCGAAGAATTAGTTGTCTTCTCAAACATTTCTTAGCTTCAAACTCCCATATCTCGCGAACGGATTGACCAAACCCAAAAATTCCTGCTGCGTCTGAAAGTAGAAACTCGCCCGATTACAACTGTATGGGTATTTTTATTCCCTAGGCCATTCTGGTTAAGCGTTTGGAGCAGCAGAAGTGCGAAAAATTTGTTGTCTTCTCAACCATTTCTTAGCTTCAAACTCCCATATCTCGCGAACGGATTGACCAAACCCAAAAATTCCTGCTGCGTCTGAAAGTAGAAACTCGCCCGATTACAATTGTATGGGTATTTTTTCCCTAGGCCATTCTGGTTAAGCGTTTGGAGCAGCAGAAGTGCGAAAAATTTGTTGTCTTCTCAACAATTTCTTAGCTTCAAACTCCCATATCTCGCGAACGGATTGACCAAACCCGAAAATTCCGGCTGCGTCTGAAAGTAGAAACTCGCCCGATTACAACGTGATCTGTATTTTTTCCCTAGGCCATTCTGGTTAAGCGCTGGAGCAGCAGAAGTGCGACAAATTTGTTGTCTTGTCAACCATTTCTTGACTTCAAAGTCCCATATCTCGCGAACGGATTGACCTAACCCAAAAATTCCTATTGTAACTGAAAGTAGAAACTCGTCCGATTACAACGGTATGGGCATTTTTTCCCTAGGCCATTCTGGTTAAGCGTTTGGAGCAGCAGAATTGCGAAAAATTTTTTGCCTTCTCAACCATTTCTTGGCTTCAAACTCCCATATCTCGCGAACGGATTGACCAAACCCAAAAATTCCTGCTGCGTCTGAAAGTAGAAACTCGCCCGATTACAACTGTATGCGTATTTTTTCCCTAGGCCATTCTGGTTAAGCGCTGGAGCAGCGGAAGTGCGACAAATTTGTTGTCTTGTCAACCATTTCTTAGCTTCAAACTCCCATATCTCGCGAGCGGACTGACCTAACCCAAAAATTCCTATTACATCTGAAAGTAGAAACTCGCCCGATTACAACGGTATGTGTATTTTTTCCCCAGGCCATTCTGGTTAAGCGTTTGGAGCAGCAGAAGTGCGAAAAATTTGTTGTATTGTCAACCATTTCTTAGCTTCAAACTCCCATATCTCGCGAGCGGACTGGCCTAACCCAAAAATTCCTGCTGCGTCTGAAAGTAGAAACTCGCCCGATTACAACTGTATGGGTATTTTTATTCCCAAGGCATTCTGGTTAAGCCTTTGGAGCAGCAGAAGTGCGAAAAATTTGTTGTCTTCTCAACCATTTCTTAGCTTCAAACTCCCATATCCTGCGAACGGATTGACCAAACCCAAAAAATCCTGCTGCGTCTGAAAGTAGAAACTCGCCCGATTACAACTGTATGGGTATTTTTTCCCTAGGCCATTCTGGTTAAGCGTTTGGAGCAGCAGAAGTGCGAAAAATTTGTTGTCTTCTCAACCATTTCTTAGCTTCAAAGTCCCATATCTCGCGAGCGGATTGACCAAACCCAAAAATTCCTATTGCATCTGAAAGTAGAACCTCGCCCGATTACAGCGGTATGTGTATTTTTCCCCTAGGCCATTCTGGTTAAGCGTTTGGAGCAGCAGAAGTGCGAAAAATTAGTTGTCTTCTCAACCATTTCTTAGCTTCAAAGTCCCATATCTCGCGAACGGATTGACCAAACACAAAAATTCCTGTTGCGTCTGAAATTAGAAACTCGCCCGATTACAACGGTATGTGTATTTTTTGCCTAGGCCATTCTGGTTAAGCGTTTGGATCAGCAGAAGTGCGAAGAATTAGTTGTCTTCTCAAACATTTCTTAGCTTCAAACTCCCATATCTCGCGAACGGATTGACCAAACCCAAAAATTCCTGCTGCGTCTGAAAGTAGAAACTCGCCCGATTACAACTGTATGGGTATTTTTATTCCCTAGGCCATTCTGGTTAAGCGTTTGGAGCAGCAGAAGTGCGAAAAATTTGTTGTCTTCTCAACCATTTCTTAGCTTCAAACTCCCATATCTCGCGAACGGATTGACCAAACCCAAAAATTCCTGCTGCGTCTGAAAGTAGAAACTCGCCCGATTACAATTGTATGGGTATTTTTTCCCTAGGCCATTCTGGTTAAGCGTTTGGAGCAGCAGAAGTGCGAAAAATTTGTTGTCTTCTCAACAATTTCTTAGCTTCAAACTCCCATATCTCGCGAACGGATTGACCAAACCCGAAAATTCCGGCTGCGTCTGAAAGTAGAAACTCGCCCGATTACAACGTTATCTGTATTTTTTCCCTAGGCCATTCTGGTTAAGCGCTGGAGCAGCAGAAGTGCGACAAATTTGTTGTCTTGTCAACCATTTCTTAGCTTCAAACTCCCATATCCCGCGAGCGGACTGAACTAACCCAAAAATTCCTATTACATCTGAAAGTAGAAACTCGCCCGATTACAACGGTATGTGTATTTTTTCCCCAGGCCATTCTGGTTAAGCGTTTGGAGCAGCAGAAGTGCGAAGAATTAGTTGTCTTCTCAAACATTTCTTAGCTTCAAACTCCCATATCTCGCGAACGGACTGACCAAACCCAAAAATTCCTGCTGCGTCTGAAAGTAGAAACTCGCCCGATTACAACTGTATGGGTATTTTTATTCCCTAGGCCATTCTGGTTAAGCGTTTGGAGCAGCAGAAGTGCGAAAAATTTCTTGTCTTGTCAACCATTTCTTAGCTTCAAACTCCCATATCTCGCGAGCGGACTGACCTAACCCAAAAATTCCTATTACATCTGAAATTAGAAACTCGCCCGATTACACCGGTATGTGTATTTTTTGCCTAGGCCATTCTGGTTAAGCGTTTGGAGCAGCAGAATTGCGAAAAATTTCTTGTCTTCTCAACCATTTCTTAGCTGCAAACTCCCATATCTCGCGAACGGATTGACCTAACCCAAAAATTCCTATTGCATCTGAAAGTAGAAACTCGCCCGATTACAACGGTATGTGTATTTTTTCCCTAGCCCATTCTGGTTAAGCGATTGGAGCAGCAGTAGTGCGAAAATTTTGTTGTCTTGTCAACCATTTCTTAGCTTCAAAGTCCCATATCTCGCGAACGGATTGACCTAACCCAAAAATTCCTATTGTAACTGAAAGTAGAAACTCGTCCGATTACAACGGTATGGGCATTTTTTCCCTAGGCCATTCTGGTTAAGCGTTTGGAGCAGCAGAATTGCGAAAAATTTTTTGCCTTCTCAACCATTTCTTGGCTTCAAACTCTCATATCTCGCGAACGGATTGACCAAACCCAAAAATTCCTGCTGCGTCTGAAAGTAGAAACTCGCCCGATTACAACGGTATGGGTATTTTTTGCCTAGGCCATTCTGGTTAAGCGTTTGGATCAGCAGAAGTGCGAAGAATTAGTTGTCTTCTCAAACATTTCTTAGCTTCAAACTCCCATATCTCGCGAACGGATTGACCAAACCCAAAAATTCCTGCTGCGTCTGAAAGTAGAAACTCGCCCGATTACAACTGTATGGGTATTTTTATTCCCTAGGCCATTCTGGTTAAGCGTTTGGAGCAGCAGAAGTGCGAAAAATTTGTTGTCTTCTCAACCATTTCTTAGCTTCAAACTCCCATATCTCGCGAACGGATTGACCAAACCCAAAAATTCCTGCTGCGTCTGAAAGTAGAAACTCGCCCGATTACAATTGTATGGGTATTTTTTCCCTAGGCCATTCTGGTTAAGCGTTTGGAGCAGCAGAAGTGCGAAAAATTTGTTGTCTTCTCAACAATTTCTTAGCTTCAAACTCCCATATCTCGCGAACGGATTGACCAAACCCGAAAATTCCGGCTGCGTCTGAAAGTAGAAACTCGCCCGATTACAACGTTATCTGTATTTTTTCCCTAGGCCATTCTGGTTAAGCGTTTGGAGCAGCAGAAGTGCGAAGAATTAGTTGTCTTCTCAAACATTTCTTAGCTTCAAACTCCCATATCTCGCGAACGGATTGACCAAGCCAAAAATTCCTGCTGCGTCTGGAAGTAGAAACTCGCCCGATTACAACTGTATGGGTATTTTTATTCCCTAGGCCATTCTGGATAAGCGTTTGGAGCAGCAGAAGTGCGAAAAATTTGTTGTCTTCTCAACCATTTCTTAGCTTCAAACTCCCATATCTCGCGAACGGATTGACCAAACCCAAAAATTCCTGCTGCGTCTGAAAGTAGAAACTCGCCCGATTACATCTGTATGGGCATTTTTTCCCTAGGCCATTCTGGTTAAGCGTTTGGAGCAGCAGAATTGCGAAAAATTTTTTGCCTTCTCAACCATTTCTTGGCTTCAAACTCCCATATCTCGCGAACGAATTGACCTAACCCAAAAATTCCTGTTGCGTCTGAAATTAGAAACTCGCCCGATTATAACGGTATGGGTATTTTTTGCCTAGGCCATTCTGGTTAAGCGTTTGGATCAGCAGAAGTGCGAAGAATTAGTTGTCTTCTCAAACATTTCTTAGCTTCAAACTCCCATATCTCGCGAACGGATTGACCAAACCCAAAAATTCCTGCTGCGTCTGAAAGTAGAAACTCGCCCGATTACAACTGTATGGGTATTTTTATTCCCAAGGCATTCTGGTTAAGCGTTTGGAGCAGCAGAATTGCGAAAAATTTTTTGCCTTCTCAAACATTTCTTGGCTTCAAACTCCCATATCTCGCGAACGAATTGACCTAACCCAAAAATTCCTGTTGCGTCTGAAATTAGAAACTCGCCCGATTATAACGGTATGGGTATTTTTTGCCTAGGCCATTCTGGTTAAGCGTTTGGAGCAGCAGAATTGCGAAAAGTTTTTTGCCTTCTCAACCATTTCTTGGCTTCAAACTCCCATATCTCGCGAACGGATTGACCAAACCCAAAAATTCCTGCTGCGTCTGAAAGTAGAAACTCGCCCGATTACAACTGTATGCGTATTTTTTCCCTAGGCCATTCTGGTTAAGCGCTGGAGCAGCAGAAGTGCGACAAATTTGTTGTCTTCCCAACCATTTCTTAGCTTCAAACTCCCATATCTCGCGAACGGATTGACCAAACCCAAAAATTCCTGCTGCGTCTGAAAGTAGAAACTCGCCCGATTACAACTGTATGGGTATTTTTTCCCTAGGCCATTCTGGTTAAGCGTTTGGAGCAGCAGAAGTGCGAAAAATTTGTTGTCTTCTCAACCATTTCTTAGCTTCAAACTCCCATATCTCGCGAACGGATTGACCAAACCCAAAAATTCCTGCTGCGTCTGAAAGTAGAAACTCGCCCGATTACAACGTTATGTGTATTTTTTCCCTAGGCCATTCTGGTTAAGCGTTTGGAGCAGCAGAAGTGCGAAGAATTAGTTGTCTTCTCAAACATTTCTTAGCTTCAAACTCCCATATCTCGCGAACGGATTGACCAAACCCAAAAATTCCTGCTGCGTCTGGAAGTGGAAACTCGCCCGATTACAACTGTATGGGTATTTTTATTCCCTAGGCCATTCTGGATAAGCGTTTGGAGCAGCAGAAGTGCGAAAAATTTGTTGTCTTCTCAACCATTTCTTAGCTTCAAACTCCCATATCTCGCGAACGGATTGACCAAACCCAAAAATTCCTGCTGCGTCTGAAAGTAGAAACTCGCCCGATTACAACTGTATGGGTATTTTTTCCCTAGGCCACTCTGGTTAAGCGTTTGAAGCAGCAGAAGTGCGAAAAATTTGTTGTCTTCTCAACCATTTCTTAGCTTCAAAGTCCCATATCTCGCGACCGGATTGACCAAACCCAAAAATTCCTATTGCATCTGAAAGTAGAAACTCGCCCGATTACAACTGTCTGTGTATTTTTTCCCTAGGCCATTCTGGTTAAGCGTTTGGAGCAGCAGAATTGCGAAAAATTTCTTGTCTTCTCAACCATTTCTTAGCTGCAAACTCCCATATCTCGCGAACGGATTGACATAACCCAAAAATTCCAATTGCATCTGAAAGTAGAAACTCGCCCGATTACAACGGTATGTGTATTTTTTCCCTAGCCCATTCTGGTTAAGCGATTGGAGCAGCAGTAGTGCGAAAATTTTGTTGTCTTGTCAACCATTTCTTAGCTTCGAAGTCCCATATCTCGCGAACGGATTGACCTAACCCAAAAATTCCTATTGTAACTGAAAGTAGAAACTCGTCCGATTACAACGGTATGGGCATTTTTTCCCTAGGCCATTCTGGTTAAGCGTTTGGAGCAGCAGAATTGCGAAAAATTTTTTGCCTTCTCAACCATTTCTTGGCTTCAAACTCTCATATCTCGCGAACGGATTGACCTAACCCAAAAATTCCTGTTGCGTGTGAAAGTAGAAACTCGCCCGATTACAACGGTATGTGTATTTTTTCCCCAGCCCATTCTGGTTAAGCGATTGGAGCAGCAGTAGTGCGAAAAATTTGTTGTCTTGTCAACCATTTCTTAGCTTCAAAGTCCCATATCTCGCGAACGGATTGACCTAACCCAAAAATTCCTATTGTAACTGAAAGTAGAAACTCGTCCGATTACAACGGTATGGGCATTTTTTCCCTAGGCCATTCTGGTTAAGCGTTTGGAGCAGCAGAATTGCGAAAAATTTTTTGCCTTCTCAACCATTTCTTGGCTTCAAACTCCCATATCTCGCGAACGGATTGACCAAACCCAAAAATTCCTGCTGCGTCTGAAAGTAGAAACTCGCCCGATTACAACTGTATGCGTATTTTTTCCCTAGGCCATTCTGGTTAAGCGCTGTAGCAGCAGAAGTGCGACAAATTTGTTGTCTTGTCAACCATTTCTTAGCTTCAAAGTCCCATATCTCGCGACCGGATTGACCAAACCCAAAAATTCCTATTGCATCTGAAAGTAGAAACTCGCCCGATTACAGCGGTATGTGTATTTTTTCCCTAGGCCATTCTGGTTAAGCGTTTGGAGCAGCAGAAGTGCGAAAAATTTGTTGTCTTTTCAACCATTTCTTAGCTTCAAAGTCCCATATCTCGCGACCGGATTGACCAAACCCAAAAATTCCTGCTGCGTCTGAAAGTAGAAACTCGCCCGATTACAATTGTCTGTGTATTTTTTCCCTAGGCCATTCTGGTTAAGCGTTTGGAGCAGCAGAATTGCGAAAAATTTCTTGTCTTCTCAACCATTTCTTAGCTGCAAACTCCCATATCTCGCGAACGGATTGACCTAACCCAAAAATTCCTATTGCATCTGAAAGTAGAAACTCGTCCGATTACAACGGTAAGGGTATTTTTTCCCTAGGCCATTCTGGTTAAGCGCTGGAGCAGCAGAAGTGCGACAAATTTGTTGTCTTCTCAACCATTTCTTAGCTTCAAACTCCCATATCTCGCGAGCGGATTGACCTAACCCAAAAATTCCTATTGCATCTGAAAGTAGAAACTCGCCCGATTACAACGGTATGTGTATTTTTTCCCTAGGCCATTCTGGTTAAGCGTTTGGAGCAGCAGAATTGCAAAAAATTTTTTGCCTTCTCAACCATTTCTTGGCTTCAAACTCCCATATCTCGCGAACGGATTGACCTAACCCAAAAATTCCTGTTGCGTCTGAAAGTAGAAACTCGCCCGATTACAACTGTATGGGTATTTTTATTCCGTAGGCCATTCTGGTTAAGCGTTTGGAGCAGCAGTAGTGCGAAAAATTTGTTGTCTTCTCAACCATTTCTTAGCTTCAAAGTCCCATATCTCGCGAACGGATTGACCAAACCCAAAAATTCCTGTTGCGTCTGAAATTAGAAACTCGCCCGATTACAACGGTATGTGTATTTTTTGCCTAGGCAATTCTGGTTAAGCGTTTGGAGCAGCAGAATTGCGAAAAATTTTTTGCCTTCTCAACCATTTCTTGGCTTCAAACTCCCATATCTCGCGAAAGGATTGACCTAACCCAAAAATTCCTGTTGCGTCTGAAATTAGAAACTCGCCCGATTACAACGGTATGGGCATTTTTTTCCCTAGGCCATTCTGGTTAAGCGTTTGGAGCAGCAGAATTGCGAAAAATTTTTTGCCTTCTCAACCATTTCTTGGATTCAAACTCCCATATCTCGCGAACGGATTGACCAAACCCAAAAATTCCTGCTGCGTCTGAAAGTAGATACTCGCCCGATTACAACTGTATGCGTATTTTTTCCCTAGGCCATTCTGGTTAAGCGTTTGGAGCAGCAGAATTGCGAAAAATTTTTTGCCTTCTCAACCATTTCTTGGCTTCAAACTCCCATATCTCGCGAACGGATTGACCTAACCCAAAAATTCCTGCTGCGTCTGAAAGTAGAATCTCGCCCGATTACAACTGTATGGGTATTTTTTCCCTAGGCCATTCTGGTTAAGCGTTTGGAGCAGCAGAAGTGCGAAAAATTTGTTGTCTTCTCAACCATTTCTTAGCTTCAAAGTCCCATATCTCGCGACCGGATTGACCAAACCCAAAAATTCCTATTGCATCTGAAAGTAGAAACTCGCCCGATTACAGCGGTATGTGTATTTTTTCCCTAGGCCATTCTGGTTAAGCGTTTGGAGCAGCAGAAGTGCGAAAAATTTGTTGTCTTTTCAACCATTTCTTAGCTTCAAAGTCCCATATCTCGCGAGCGGATTGACCAAACCCAAAAATTCCTGCTGCGTCTGAAAGTAGAAACTCGCCCGATTACAATTGTCTGTGTATTTTTTCCCTAGGCCATTCTGGTTAAGCGTTTGGAGCAGCAGAATTGCGAAAAATTTCTTGTCTTCTCAACCATTTCTTAGCTGCAAACTCCCATATCTCGCGAACGGATTGACCTAACCCAAAAATTCCTATTGCATCTGAAAGTAGAAACTCGTCCGATTACAACGGTAAGGGTATTTTTATTCCGTAGGCCATTCTGGTTAAGCGTTTGGAGCAGCAGTAGTGCGAAAAATTTGTTGTCTTCTCAACCATTTCTTAGCTTCAAAGTCCCATATCTCGCGAACGGATTGACCAAACCCAAAAATTCCTGTTGCGTCTGAAATTAGAAACTCGCCCGATTACAACGGTATGTGTATTTTTTGCCTAGGCAATTCTGGTTAAGCGTTTGGAGCAGCAGAATTGCGAAAAATTTTTTGCCTTCTCAACCATTTCTTGGCTTCAAACTCCCATATCTCGCGAAAGGATTGACCTAACCCAAAAATTCCTGTTGCGTCTGAAATTAGAAACTCGCCCGATTACAACGGTATGGGCATTTTTTTCCCTAGGCCATTCTGGTTAAGCGTTTGGAGCAGCAGAATTGCGAAAAAATTTTTGCCTTCACAACCATTTCTTGGATTCAAACTCCCATATCTCGCGAACGGATTGACCAAACCCAAAAATTCCTGCTGCGTCTGAAAGTAGATACTCGCCCGATTACAACTGTATGCGTATTTTTTCCCTAGGCCATTCTGGTTAAGCGTTTGGAGCAGCAGAATTGCGAAAAATTTTTTGCCTTCTCAACCATTTCTTGGCTTCAAACTCCCATATCTCGCGAACGGATTGACCTAACCCAAAAATTCCTATTGCATCTGAAAGTAGAAACTCGTCCGATTACAACGGTAAGGGTATTTTTTCCCTAGGCCATTCTGGTTAAGCGTTTGGAGCAGCAGAATTGCGAAGAATTAGTTGTCTTCTCAAACATTTCTTAGCTTCAAACTCCCATATCTCGCGAACGGATTGACCAAACCAAAAATTCCTGCTGCGTCTGGAAGTAGAAACTCGCCCGATTACAACTGTATGGGTATTTTTATTCCCTAGGCCATTCTGGATAAGCGTTTGGAGCAGCAGAAGTGCGAAAAATTTGTTGTCTTCTCAACCATTTCTTAGCTTCAAACTCCCATATCTCGCGAACGGATTGACCAAACCCAAAAATTCCTGCTGCGTCTGAAAGTAGGAACTCGCCCGATTACAACTGTATGGGTATTTTTTCCCTAGGCCATTCTGGTTAAGCGTTTGGAGCAGCAGAAGTGCGAAAAATTTGTTGTCTTCTCAACCATTTCTTAGCTTCAAAGTCCCATATCTCGCGACCGGATTGACCAAACCCAAAAATTCCTATTGCATCTGAAAGTAGAACCTCGCCCGATTACAGCGGTATGTGTATTTTTTCCCTAGGCCATTCTGGTTAAGCGTTTGGAGCAGCAGAAGTGCGAAAAATTTGTTGTCTTCTCAACCATTTCTTAGCTTCAAAGTCCCATATCTCGCGAACGGATTGACCAAACCCAAAAATTCCTGCTGCGTTTGAAAGTAGAAACTCGCCCGATTACAATTGTCTGTGTATTTTTTCCCTAGGCCATTCTGGTTAAGCGTTTGGAGCAGCAGAATTGCGAAAAATTTCTTGTCTTCTCAACCATTTCTTAGCTGCAAACTCCCATATCTCGCGAACGGATTGACCTAACCCAAAAATTCCTATTGCATCTGAAAGTAGAAACTCGTCCGATTACAACGGTAAGGGTATTTTTTCCCTAGGCCATTCTGGTTAAGCGCTGGAGCAGCAGAAGTGCGACAAATTTGTTGACTTCTCAACCATTTCTTAGCTTCAAACTCCCATATCTCGCGAGCGGATTGACCTAACCCAAAAATTCCTATTGCATCTGAAAGTAGAAACTCGCCCGATTACAACGGTATGTGTATTTTTTCCCTAGGCCATTCTGGTTAAGCGTTTGGAGCAGCAGAATTGCAAAAAATTTTTTGCCTTCTCAACCATTTCTTGGCTTCAAACTCCCATATCTCGCGAACGGATTGACCTAACCTAAAAATTCCTGTTGCGTCTGAAAGTAGAAACTCGCCCGATTACAACTGTATGGGCATTTTTATTCCGTAGGCCATTCTGGTTAAGCGTTTGGAGCAGCAGTAGTGCGAAAAATTTGTTGTCTTCTCAACCATTTCTTAGCTTCAAAGTCCCATATCTCGCGAACGGATTGACCAAACCCATAAATTCCTGTTGCGTCTGAAATTAGAAACTCGCCCGATTACAACGGTATGTGTATTTTTTGCCTAGGCAATTCTGGTTAAGCGTTTGGAGCAGCAGAATTGCGAAAAATTTTTTGCCTTCTCAACCATTTCTTGGCTTCAAACTCCCATATCTCGCGAAAGGATTGACCTAACCCAAAAATTCCTGTTGCGTCTGAAATTAGAAACTCGCCCGATTACAACGGTATGGGCATTTTTTTCCCTAGGCCAATCTGGTTAAGCGTTTGGAGCAGCAGAATTGCGAAAAATTTTTTGCCTTCACAACCATTTCTTGGATTCAAACTCCCATATCTCGCGAACGGATTGACCAAACCCAAAAATTCCTGCTGCGTCTGAAAGTAGATACTCGCCCGATTACAACTGTATGCGTATTTTTTCCCTAGGCCATTCTGGTTAAGCGTTTGGAGCAGCAGAATTGCGAAAAATTTTTTGCCTTCTCAACCATTTCTTGGCTTCAAACTCCCATATCTCGCGAACGGATTGACCTAACCCAAAAATTCCTATTGCATCTGAAAGTAGAAACTCGTCCGATTACAACGGTAAGGGTATTTTTTCCCTAGGCCATTCTGGTTAAGCGTTTGGAGCAGCAGAATTGCGAAGAATTAGTTGTCTTCTCAAACATTTCTTAGCTTCAAACTCCCATATCTCGCGAACGGATTGACCAAACCAAAAATTCCTGCTGCGTCTGGAAGTAGAAACTCGCCCGATTACAACTGTATGGGTATTTTTATTCCCTAGGCCATTCTGGATAAGCGTTTGGAGCAGCAGAAGTGCGAAAAATTTGTTGTCTTCTCAACCATTTCTTAGCTTCAAACTCCCATATCTCGCGAACGGATTGACCAAACCCAAAAATTCCTGCTGCGTCTGAAAGTAGGAACTCGCCCGATTACAACTGTATGGGTATTTTTTCCCTAGGCCATTCTGGTTAAGCGTTTGGAGCAGCAGAAGTGCGAAAAATTTGTTGTCTTCTCAACCATTTCTTAGCTTCAAAGTCCCATATCTCGCGACCGGATTGACCAAACCCAAAAATTCCTATTGCATCTGAAAGTAGAACCTCGCCCGATTACAGCGGTATGTGTATTTTTTCCCTAGGCCATTCTGGTTAAGCGTTTGGAGCAGCAGAAGTGCGAAAAATTTGTTGTCTTCTCAACCATTTCTTAGCTTCAAAGTCCCATATCTCGCGAACGGATTGACCAAACCCAAAAATTCCTGCTGCGTTTGAAAGTAGAAACTCGCCCGATTACAACTGTATGGGTATTTTTTCCCTAGGCCATTCTGGTTAAGCGTTTGGAGCAGCAGAAGTGCGAAAAATTTGTTGTCTTCTCAACCATTTCTTAGCTTCAAACTCCCATATCTCGCGAACGGATTGACCAAACCCAAAAATTCCTGCTGCGTCTGAAAGTAGAAACTCGCCCGATTACAACTGTATGGGTATTTTTTCCCTAGGCCATTCTGGTTAAGCGTTTGGAGCAGCAGAAGTGCGAAAAATTTGTTGTCTTCTCAACCATTTCTTAGCTTCAAAGTCCCATATCTGGCGACCGGATTGACCAAACCCAAAAATTCCTATTGCATCTGAAAGTAGAAACTCGCCCGATTACAGCGGTATGTGTATTTTTTCCCTAGGCCATTCTGGTTAAGCGTTTGGAGCAGCAGAAGTGCGAAGAATTTGTTGTCTTTTCAACCATTTCTTAGCTTCAAAGTCCCATATCTCGCGACCGGATTGACCAAACCCAAAAATTCCTGCTGCGTCTGAAAGTAGAAACTCGCCCGATTACAATTGTCTGTGTATTTTTTCCCTAGGCCATTCTGGTTAAGCGTTTGGAGCAGCAGAATTGCGAAAAATTTCTTGTCTTCTCAACCATTTCTTAGCTGCAAACTCCCATATCTCGCGAACGGATTGACCTAACCCAAAAATTCCTATTGCATCTGAAAGTAGAAACTCGTCCGATTACAACGGTAAGGGTATTTTTTCCCTAGGCCATTCTGGTTAAGCGCTGGAGCAGCAGAAGTGCGACAAATTTGTTGTCTTCTCAACCATTTCTTAGCTTCAAACTCCCATATCTCGCGAGCGGATTGACCTAACCCAAAAATTCCTATTGCATCTGAAAGTAGAAACTCGTCCGATTACAACGGTATGTGTATTTTTTCCCCAGCCCATTCTGGTTAAGCGATTGGAGCAGCAGTAGTGCGAAAAATTTGTTGTCTTCTCAACCATTTCTTAGCTTCAAGGTCCCATATCTCGCGAACGGATTGACCACACCCAAAAATTCCTGTTGCGTCTGAAATTAGAAACTCGCCCGATTACAACGGTATGTGTATTTTTTGCCTAGGCAATTCTGGTTAAGCGTTTGGAGCAGCAGAATTGCGAAAAATTTTTTGCCTTCTCAACCATTTCTTGGCTTCAAACTCCCATATCTCGCGAAAGGATTGACCTAACCCAAAAATTCCTGTTGCGTCTGAAATTAGAAACTCGCCCGATTACAACGGTATGGGCATTTTTTTCCCTAGGCCATTCTGGTTAAGCGTTTGGAGCAGCAGAATTGCGAAAAATTTTTGGCCTTCTCAACCATTTCTTGGCTTCAAACTCCCATATCTCGCGAACGGATTGACCTAACCCAAAAATTCCTATTGCATCTGAAAGTAGAAACTCGTCCGATTACAACGGTAAGGGTATTTTTTCCCTAGGCCATTCTGGTTAAGCGTTTGGAGCAGCAGAAGTGCGAAAAATTTGTTATCTTCTCAACCATTTCTTAGCTTCAAAGTCCCATATCTCGCGAACGGATTGACCAAACCCAAAAATTCCTGCTGCGTCTGAAAGTAGAAACTCGCCCGATTACAGCTGTATGCGTATTTTTTCCCTAGGCCATTCTGGTTAAGCGCTGGAGCAGCAGAAGTGCGACAAATTTTTTGTCTTCTCAACCATTTCTTAGCTTCAAACTCCCATATCTCGCGAGCGGATTGACCTAACCCAAAAATTCCTATTGCATCTGAAAGTAGAAACTCGCCCGATTACAACGGTAAAGTGTATTTTTTCCCTAGGCCATTCTGGTTAAGCGTTTGGAGCAGCAGAATTGCAAAAAATTTTTTGCCTTCTCAACCAGTTCTTGGCTTCAAACTCCCATATCTCGCGAACGGATTGACCTAACCCAAAAATTCCTATTGCGTCTGAAATTAGAAACTCGCCTGATTACCACGGTATGTGTATTTTTTCCCTAGGACATTCTGGTTAAGCGTTTGGAGCAGCAGAAGTGCGAAAAATTAGTTGTCTTCTCAACCATTTCTTGGCTTCAAACTCCCATATCTCGCGAGCGGATTGACCTAACCCAAAAATTCCTATTGCATCTGAAAGTAGAACCTCGTCCGATTACAACGGTAAGTGTATTTTTTCCCAAGGCCATTCTGGTTAAGCGTTTGGAGCAGCAGAAGTGCGAAAAATTTGTTATCTTCTCAACCATTTCTTAGCTTCAAAGTCCCATATCTCGCGAACGGATTGACCAAACCCAAAAATTCCTGCTGCGTCTGAAAGTAGAAACTCGCCCGATTACAGCTGTATGCGTATTTTTTCCCTAGGCCATTCTGGTTAAGCGCTGGAGCAGCAGAAGTGCGACAAATTTGTTGTCTTCTCAACCATTTCTTAGCTTCAAACTCCCATATCTCGCGAGCGGATTGACCTAACCCAAAAATTCCTATTGCATCTGAAAGTAGAAACTCGCCCGATTACAACGGTAAAGTGTATTTTTTCCCTAGGCCATTCTGGTTAAGCGTTTGGAGCAGCAGAAGTGCGAAAAATTTGTTGTCTTTTCAACCATTTCTTAGCTTCAAAGTCCCATATCTCGCGACCGGATTGACCAAACCCAAAAATTCCTGCTGCGTCTGAAAGAAGAAACTCGCCCGATTACAATTGTCTGTGTATTTTTTCCCTAGGCCATTCTGGTTAAGCGTTTGGAGCAGCAGAATTGCGACAAATTTGTTGTCTTCTCAACCATTTCTTAGCTTCAAACTCCCATATCTCGCGAGCGGATTGACCTAACCCAAAAATTCCTATTGCATCTGAAAGTAGAAACTCGCCCGATTACAACGGTATGTGTATTTTTTCCCTAGGCCATTCTGGTTAAGCGTTTGGAGCAGCAGAATTGCAAAAAATTTTTTGCCTTCTCAACCATTTCTTGGCTTCAAACTCCCATATCTCGCGAACGGATTGACCTAACACAAAAATTCCTGTTGCGTGTGAAAGTAGAAACTCGCCCGATTACAACGGTATGTGTATTTTTTCCCAGCCCATTCTGGTTAAGCGATTGGAGCAGCAGTAGTGCGAAAAATTTGTTGTCTTCTCAACCATTTCTTAGCTTCAAAGTCCCATATCTCGCGAACGGATTGACCAAACCCAAAAATTCCTGTTGCGTCTGAAATTAGAAACTCGCCCGATTACAACGGTATGTGTATTTTTTGCCTAGGCAATTGTGGTTAAGCGTTTGGAGCAGCAGAATTGCGAAAAATTTTTTGCCTTCTCAACCATTTCTTGGCTTCAAACTCCCATATCTCGCGAAAGGATTGACCTAACCCAAAAATTCCTGTTGCGTCTGAAATTAGAAACTCGCCCGATTACAACGGTATGGGCATTTTTTTCCCTAGGCCATTCTGGTTAAGCGTTTGGAGCAGCAGAATTGCGAAAAATTTTTTGCCTTCTCAACCATTTCTTGGATTCAAACTCCCATATCTCGCGAACGGATTGACCAAACCCAAAAATTCCTGCTGCGTCTGAAAGTAGATACTCGCCCGATTACAACTGTATGCGTATTTTTTCCCGAGGACATTCTGGTTAAGCGTTTGGAGCAGCAGAATTGCGAAAAATTTTTTGCCTTCTCAACCATTTCTTGGCTTCAAACTCCCATATCTCGCGAACGGATTGACCTAACCCAAAAATTCCTATTGCATCTGAAAGTAGAAACTCGTCCGATTACAACGGTAAGGGTATTTTTTCCCTAGGCCATTCTGGTTAAGCGTTTGGAGCAGCAGAAGTGCGAAAAATTTGTTATCTTCTCAACCATTTCTTAGCTTCAAAGTCCCATATCTCGCGAACGGATTGACCAAACCCAAAAATTCCTGCTGCGTCTGAAAGTAGAAACTCGCCCGATTACAGCTGTATGCGTATTTTTTCCCTAGGCCATTCTGGTTAAGCGCTGGAGCAGCAGAAGTGCGACAAATTTGTTGTCTTCTCAACCATTTCTTACCTTCAAACTCCCATATCTCGCGAACGGATTGACCAAACCCAAAAATTCCAGCTGCGTCTGAAAGTAGAAACTCGCCCGATTACAACTGTATGGGTATTTTTTCCCTAGGCCATTCTGGTTAAGCGTTTGGAGCAGCAGAAGTGCGAAAAATTTGTTGTCTTCTCAACCATTTCTTAGCTTCAAACTCCCATATCTCATGAACGGATTGACCAAACCCAAAAATTCCTGCTGCGTCTGAAAGTAGAAACTCGCCCGATTACAACTGTCTGTGTATTTTTTCCCTAGGCCATTCTGGTTAAGCGTTTGGAGCAGCAGAATTGCGAAAAATTTCTTGTCTTCTCAACCATTTCTTAGCTGCAAACTCCCATATCTCGCGAACGGATGGACCTAACCCAAAAATTCCTATTGCATCTGAAAGTAGAAACTCGCCCGATTACAACGGAATGTGTATTTTTTCCCTAGGCCATTCTGGTTAAGCGTTTGGAGCAGCAGAATTGCGAAAAATTTTTTGCCTTCTCAACCATTTCTTGGCTTCAAACTCCCATATCTCGCGAACGGATTGACCTAACCCAAAAATTCCTATTGCATCTGAAAGTAGAAACTCGTCCGATTACAACGGTAAGGGTATTTTTTCCCTAGGCCATTCTGGTTAAGCGTTTGGAGCAGCAGAAGTGCGAAAAATTTGTTATCTTCTCAACCATTTCTTAGCTTCAAAGTCCCATATCTCGCGAACGGATTGACCTAACCCAAAAATTCCTGTTGCGTCTGAAATTAGAAACTCGCCCGATTACAACGGTATGGGCATTTTTTTCCCTAGGCCATTCTGGTTAAGCGTTTGGAGCAGCAGAATTGCGAAAAATTTTTTGCCTTCTCAACCATTTCTTGGATTCAAACTCCCATATCTCGCGAACGGATTGACCAAACCCAAAAATTCCTGCTGCGTCTGAAAGTAGATACTCGCCCGATTACAACTGTATGCGTATTTTTTCCCGAGGACATTCTGGTTAAGCGTTTGTAGCAGCAGAATTGCGAAAAATTTTTTGCCTTCTCAACCATTTCTTGGCTTCAAACTCCCATATCTCGCGAACGGATTGACCTAACCCAAAAATTCCTATTGCATCTGAAAGTAGAAACTCGTCCGATTACAACGGTAAGGGTATTTTTTCCCTAGGCCATTCTGGTTAAGCGTTTGGAGCAGCAGAAGTGCGAAAAATTTGTTATCTTCTCAACCATTTCTTAGCTTCAAAGTCCCATATCTCGCGAACGGATTGACCAAACCCAAAAATTCCTGCTGCGTCTGAAAGTAGAAACTCGCCCGATTACAGCTGTATGCGTATTTTTTCCCTAGGCCATTCTGGTTAAGCGCTGGAGCAGCAGAAGTGCGACAAATTTGTTGTCTTCTCAACCATTTCTTACCTTCAAACTCCCATATCTCGCGAACGGATTGACCAAACCCAAAAATTCCAGCTGCGTCTGAAAGTAGAAACTCGCCCGATTACAACTGTATGGGTATTTTTTCCCTAGGCCATTCTGGTTAAGCGTTTGGAGCAGCAGAAGTGCGAAAAATTTGTTGTCTTCTCAACCATTTCTTAGCTTCAAACTCCCATATCTCATGAACGGATTGACCAAACCCAAAAATTCCTGCTGCGTCTGAAAGTAGAAACTCGCCCGATTACAACTGTCTGTGTATTTTTTCCCTAGGCCATTCTGGTTAAGCGTTTGGAGCAGCAGAATTGCGAAAAATTTCTTGTCTTCTCAACCATTTCTTAGCTGCAAACTCCCATATCTCGCGAACGGATGGACCTAACCCAAAAATTCCTATTGCATCTGAAAGTAGAAACTCGCCCGATTACAACGGAATGTGTATTTTTTCCCTAGGCCATTCTGGTTAAGCGTTTGGAGCAGCAGAATTGCGAAAATTTTTTGCCTTCTCAACCATTTCTTGGCTTCAAACTCCCATATCTCGCGAACGGATTGACCTAACCCAAAAATTCCTATTGCATCTGAAAGTAGAAACTCGTCCGATTACAACGGTAAGGGTATTTTTTCCCTAGGCCATTCTGGTTAAGCGTTTGGAGCAGCAGAAGTGCGAAAAATTTGTTATCTTCTCAACCATTTCTTAGCTTCAAAGTCCCATATCTCGCGAACGGATTGACCAAACCCAAAAATTCCTGCTGCGTCTGAAAGTAGAAACTCGCCCGATTACAACTGTATGGGTATTTTTTCCCTAGGCCATTCTGGTTAAGCGTTTGGAGCAGCAGAAGTGCGAAAAATTTGTTGTCTTCTCAACCATTTCTTAGCTTCAAACTCCATATCTCATGAACGGATTGACCAAACCCAAAAATTCCTGCTGCGTCTGAAAGTAGAAACTCGCCCGATTACAACGGAATGTGTATTTTTTCCCTAGGCCATTCTGGTTAAGCGTTTGGAGCAGCAGAATTGCGAAAAATTTTTTGCCTTCTCAACCATTTCTTGGCTTCAAACTCCCATATCTCGCGAACGGATTGACCTGACCCAAAAATTCCTATTGCATCTGAAAGTAGAAACTCGTCCGATTACAACGGTAAGGGTATTTTTTGCCTAGGCCATTCTGGTTAAGCGTTTGGAGCCGCAGAATTGCGAAAAATTTTATGCCTTCTCTACCATTTCTTGGGTTCAAGGTCCCATATCTCGCGAACGGATTGACCACACCCAAAAATTCCTGTTGCGTCTGAAATTAGAAACTCGCCCGATTACAACGGTATGTGTATTTTTTGCCTAGGCAATTCTGGTTAAGCGTTTGGAGCAGCAGAATTGCGAAAAATTTTTTGCCTTCTCAACCATTTCTTGGCTTCAAACTCCCATATCTCGCGAAAGGATTGACCTAACCCAAAAATTCCTGTTGCGTCTGAAATTAGAAACTCGCCCGATTACAACGGTATGGGCATTTTTTTCCCTAGGCCATTCTGGTTAAGCGTTTGGAGCAGCAGAATTGCGAAAAATTTTTGGCCTTCTCAACCATTTCTTGGATTCAAACTCCCATATCTCGCGAACGGATTGACCAAACCCAAAAATTCCTGTTGCGTCTGAAAGTAGATACTCGCCCGATTACAACTGTATGCGTATTTTTTCCCGAGGACATTCTGGTTAAGCGTTTGGAGCAGCAGAATTGCGAAAATTTTTTGCCTTCTCAACCATTTCTTGGCTTCAAACTCCCATATCTCGCGAACGGATTGACCTAACC